>NC_079369.1:9289693-9292193 GCF_021018895.1 Seriola aureovittata | reverse complement strand
CCACTAGGTGGCAGTAGAGTTTAAGCTGTTCAATGAGAAATTTATTGTAGTACTGAATGAAAAATGTAAAATACTGCATCTGCTGAGTCTTGTTTTGACTTTACCTGCTTAAGCAATGACTTCTATAATCATTAATGTGATGCTTCAGAGAGGGTCAGTGTTTTAATTCCATTTCTTATCCCTTAATATGGCTGAGAGAAAGTTTTTTTCGCCAAAGGTGACAGCTGTGCAGCTGAAAACAGAGACAGTCATGTTGAGACAGCTGTGTACCATTACAGACTAGCTACAGAAAAAGCTGAGTCGGACAAAATAGTCAAGAGAAAATAAATGGCTGACATTTATTTCACAAAATAAATTAATCTTAAAAGTTTATTTCTAAAAGGATTAAAAAATGGGGGGGTTCCTAAAAATATGACTGATGAGAGCTGTAACACCAAGTGAAAGCAAATGTTGATGCTGTGAGAATAAATTAAGCACCTACCTGCTTTCACCTGCAGGAGACAAAAACATGTAATGAAATTCTTAAAGTGAGTTAGAACAAAACTGAGAGCTGGCATGGTGGAACAGATCCCATACACTGCTGAATGATAGATTGAAGAAAAGAAAAGAAAAAAGAAAAGACAAGAAACAGACCAAATTCAATCAATTCATAATCAAACCACAAAACAGGGGCAACACAACAGAGCTTCCAGTGCATGTGTCCAATTAGCATAACATGCTGGTTGGCTGTGTGAAAGACCGACAGACAGAAGGAAATATCAAAACATGCCTCCCTCTTGTCAGATGTGACATGTAATCAAAGGGAAGATGCTTTTCTACACGAGGGGTTTATATTACACCCTGTGATGATTAGAGACCACCTTTTTTAAACCTAATTTGCCAGTGTTTGCATATGTAAACGTATTAAGCTTATAACAGAACTGTAAAGCCAAAATGCATTTATGAGCCATAATTTGAAAGGTAACTATTTCTAGTTTATTAAAATATGCTTGTGTGCACACTGGACAAAATGTGCTTTTGCATGCACCCAAGTTAAATTACATAAGCACATACATATTATTTTTTGTATTTCTCAGTTCTCACCTGTAAAAAGGTCATATTACATAACTATCAACAGGACTTCATACAAGAACAATGAAAAAGCTCCACAATACTTCTGCATCTTGTCAAAAACTGCTCTGTGAATCTTCAAGGATTCTAAGCCTAATAGTTTAGTTTAGTAGGCCTTTATTTTCATTTTTTCTCTTTAAAAATGGGCGAAATGTGCTTTAACTCTTTAATATGAAATAATAGGAAACATACTGAAGCATTTTGATGCCTAAGAAACCTTTCTCAGCTGTTTTCACACTTCCGATTGGCCTTGCCGCTGAAGTGCCCACCCCCCTAGTTTGCTCTGATTGGTCAGGGTAGACATCTATCTAGGCTACAAGCTAGAGTCATTCAGAAAAGCTGTGAAAAAAATGACTTTTTCTGACGGAGAGAACGTCATTACGTTTTATGCTGGATAGCCTGCCATCTTCCCCGACCAGCCTGAAGTGAAATGTGATTGAATCTTTACAGGGAGGCCTCTGTTTCGTAGCCAGAAAGCTAACAAACAATAGTATCAGCTAATACTACTGCAGATGAGCCCGGACTGAGAGAGAGACGAGGAGAAGTGAGGCAAAATCAGTGTAATTTGTCTCCTTTGGACTTCTCATGAAAATATTCACAACGTGGAATACTTTTAAAAGGAACCCTTTTGATTTTTGTGATCTGTGGACCGTTTTGGACCAAAGAAATACAAATAATGGAGGAATGGAGAGAAAATGGAGTTCTACACGTCCAAACAGTAGGCAGTCACCACACTCCGCTGGTACACAATGCTGATAGATATCAAAAAATCGTCTTTATGTGCTTATGGTTAGCGCAAAATGAACTGAATATTTGAATTGTAGAGACTCTAACTGATCCTGTCTATATTGACCAACATTTAAGCTTTTACTCCTTCAAAACATGTTAAGGAACCTTCTAATGGGCCCGTGGATGGGCCGGCGGGCCGTATGACATTGGTGCCTCGTGGAAAAGTGATACTCTCCATTAACACTGCAGTGTGTGCGACAGGTGATGGAAGATTATACAGATAACAGACTTAACTTTGTTTTCTCATACTAGGTCAGTTCCTCAAGCTGTTGTGTGGGTAGAAGGTGCAAATTTGTGTCTTTGACTTCCAATTCACAGGAGGTGGGGCTGGATCAGAGCTCTGACTTATCTGCCATACACTCAGACACTTTAGGCAAAGAGAGAAAAATTGCCCACTGTAGTGCCACTTCAATAACTTGACCAGGCTGGCCTTCACTATGTGTGCAGTGAATGAGTCTGGCAGCAGCTGGGGTCCCATTGATAACAAACTGGAGACAGAAAGGAAAAGGGTCTCGTGTGTGTGTGTGTGTGTGTGTGTGTGTGTGTGTGTGTGTGTGTGCGTGTTTGTGTGTCACTGTGATCTGGATAAAAATAGATCCCA
>NC_079369.1:9279693-9287193 GCF_021018895.1 Seriola aureovittata | reverse complement strand
CAGTCTATTGTAGTGTATATTTGTGAATAATGTATCTCAAATATTACACTCTGAGAGAATGATGAAAATGTAATGTATTCTTGCTCTGTATACTATGTGCAAGAAAGTGAGAAGTAAAATGAAGGGTGTAAGAGAAGCAGGAGAAAGGGGTCTTAATGGAAATGTGTAATTTGGCCTTTAAAAATATAGATATAATTGTTATGTATACATTTTCATTTATCTTTCTCTGACATATTGTGGACATGCATTTATTTAAACCAGCTGTTTAGATGGTTTGGATGGTTATCTGTTTCCCTAATCTGACAAATCTTGACATTTAAATCTTGAATGCTCATGGTATTGCTGTTTTTTAAACTCATGTTTCTTTGTGCACATGGACAAATAACAATGGTAGCTGGGGCATGAAACCTGTCAACTTTGCAGCCATCTGAGTCATGCCAACTGTGTGTGACAAGTGTCACAATGAATGTGATTCTGTGTCAGATCTGCTTTGACACAGTGAAAAGTTTTTGGTTTTTAGGGAAGGGAAGTGCTCCAACGACACACTCTGCATCTCCATCTCTCTGCCTCTGTTAGTCGCTTTGTTTCACACACATAAAGAGAGAGAGACAGGGGGGGGACATCAAGACATCCACCAGAACGGACTTGGTTGAAGCACTAACTTTTATTTCACCACGACATCTGTCATAAACCTCCGCTGCGCCTAAAACAAAGATTCAATCAGAGCTTTAACAACATGTCAAATCAAAATTCCGAGCACATTTTTTCCCTCTCCCTGCTTTTCTGTCTCTCGGTCTTTTACAGCCGTACCAGCCATGCACGTACACATGGGGAGACAGACATGTACATACAGCACGGATGCTACCCGGACTATTAAACTCCGAGCTGCCCAACACGCCACTCTCTCCAAACTAAGCGCACAGGCATGAGCAGCCGGTTTCAAGCTGCCCTCTCTGTGAATTGATTCTACTATGAGCCTACACGAATCTCTCCTCTAAGGGGCGGGGGTGAACGGCTGCAAACAGCGTGTGCAGTCCGGTTCGAAACCTCACCGGATCTCACACAAGCAGAACTACCTGTATTCAAACATTATTTCGCGAGTGTTTCCATTTCGAAAAAACAGAGAGACGACACATTTTTCAAGTGAATCCGTGGTATCGCCCAGGTTGTGCCACCCCCGCGCTGCGAAATGGAACATTCCACAATTTATTCCAGGGAAAGACTGACAGTTTTTTGGGTCATGAAGCAGCTGTTCAAGTCAGCGGCTGGTCCCCCCTCCGCTGGAATAAGAAATTAGTCCATTTTAAAGTAAATAACTAAAGCCTCTGGCCGATAAGAAGGAATTATAGAATGATGTGCAGGCTCAATTTGACGGAGAGAGAGACCCCAAAACAGTTAAATCCAATAAATATGATTTTTTTCCCCTCCCTCCTCCTCCATCAAATTATTAAACACATTGGTGCTAGAGTTACCCCAAGTTATTATCAACACAAGGGAAGATGGGAGGCTGTATACCATAAGCAACGTACTCATCATTGAAGAATTACATTTGCAATCTATTCCTATGTGGTGCGTTAATAAGAACGACTTATTTTCAAAGTGATATGATTTAAATGCACACTTAATGATGTGAAATCATTTTTTTTTTGCTAGACCTTAACAGCTAGGCCAGCCCTATAATTGCAAATGTTCGGGAGTGATTGACTAACTGAGGCTACATCGTTTTAGTTTTAAAACAAATCACTTTTGCTACGCTTGCGCCTTCTGTCCACACTACTCTGGAACGGCTAAAACTGAGACTTTTGGAAACGCTGCTAGCCCTATTTTAGTTTGAAAACTCAGGGCTTGTGTTGTAGTCTGGACAGGCAAAAACGCAGACCTTTGAAAATGATGATGCATGGTCGCTCCCTGATTGGGTCTTATCAATCATGACTACCAGTGATAAATGCTAAATAAATAACGTATTACATGTTTTACTGACCTTGTTGTTTTTGCCAGCAGCTGTTTGCAGTTGAATTCTGCATTTCAACACTACAATTTTGCTGCTTCTCGTTCCTTGTATTCTCTGCAACTAACCAACTGCAGATTAGACATTCTCCTTCCAGTTTACACCGGCATGCGCATGCCCAGTGTACGTGAATGGTCATATGATACAGGTTTTCAGGTCTGATGGTATGGACAGAGATCAGTTCTGATACATAGCTTAAATGGTCGTCTGGACGAAGATCGTTTTCGTCTTAAAGCGGCTAAAGTTTAAATTGAGTTGGAGTTCCCCATTGGCCATTGCTCTTTCAAAACGAATTGGTGCCAACACATTCTATTAAGGGGGAGTTTACAACCCAGAGTGTTGCCAACTTAGCGCATTTGTCGTTAGATTTAGAGACTTTTTTTTTCAAACAAAACTAGGTATAATTGTAGTATATGGCTGGACTGTGAATGGGTGCCAATCCTGGGCTTAGGGCTACGCCTCTTACGGGCAGTCACCTCACCCTGGTTTCCTGGCTGCTCGACAGCTGCAGGAAAATGGAGTAGCGCTTTCAGTTCACTGAGCCTTGCCTCCATTATGGCAAATAAACTACTTTCATTACATGTACCATTATTATTAAAGGAGGCAGAGGAATAACTAAACATATGATACACTGAGCAGAGAGAGCAGAAGAGTTGCAAGGAGAGAGAGAATTAACTCATTGGTAACTGCTAAGCTAAAGAAACTAGCAGATCTGAATAGGTTGTTTTGGTTTTTGAATGAAATTTTAGGCCCCTGAAAGTCATGCAGAGAACCTCCGTTTCCTAATTGTCAAAGCTAATTGCCAGTGTTACTGATGGTAATACTGTTTTGCTGATATTGCTGTAAACGCAGGCTCCATTTGTGTCAATTACCACTCCACTTAGTTGGAGTTTGACAATAATTTGATGAATTGGAAGCGAATGCATTACAGTGATATGCAATATTTGTATATTTCTAAAGTATTTTTTCTTCTCTCTGACTTATTAGGTCTTTACATGGAATTAATACATTTGTTGAATAAGACCTGTTTGCTGTGGTTAACACACTTATCTTTTTGACCTTTCACTGCAGGTGCTATACTTGTGTGTAATTAATACTTCACACTTTAAACACCTTGAATCTATAAATTGAACATATTCCAGCTATTAAAGGGTTGCGCCTAGAGGCACTTAGTTAGGTGACATCCAAGTATTATGCCAACATATAATTAGGCTTCATGAATGGTTCCTGCTGTATCAAATCAGTTTGAAACCAGTTTGAATCCTGAGTTAGAAGTGCTTTTTGTTTCATTTCTGTGTTAAGGAAATGTCTTAATCCCTGTTTTCAGGACTGTGGAACTAATACTGACTGTGGTTCATAAAGTTAACTGTGAGACTTGTAATGTGTTGAGATTTCAGTTAAGAATAGGCTTGGCATATGTTAAAGATTTAGTTTTAAAGTGCCACTGAATCCTGCATCAGTGGAAGTGTGTAGGGGAATACTGATAAATACATAAAGCTTCATTTGTGATCTCAGATTACTTAATTGTATTATTTTGCTGAAAACACAACTTTTTCACTTTTTCATTCAGATAAACTGGTCTCATGTGTAACTGTTTACATTTCCTTAGTATTATGTCTTGTCTGGTAAATGTAAGAACCTGAAATTAACCCAAACCACGGACAATGCACTGTAACATTTTTTAACATAGGGAGGTTCTCTGTTGAATTCTTTTTTTTTCTGCAGCACTTTGTTTTATCCATGTTTTTAGCGATGATTTGCATGTATGTCTTGTGTGTAGTATGGCACAGGTTTGATTGTCTACAGGTAAATATAAAGAAGTTAGGGCCCGGCTACTATTAAACTTGTTAGTATTACAGTAACACCAAACCCATTCACTTTATTTGGTGTTCCTCCACATGACATCTCATATCTTATTTCAATTATTTCTTCTATTCTTTTTTCATCTTCTCTTCTTGTCTCGTCCACCTGATCCATTTGTCTCTCTGCCTCTACATTTCTCTGTCCCTCCACACCACTCTCCATCTGTTGGCTTCCCTCCATCTCTTCTTCCATCCCCCTCTCGCCTGTCTGCCCAGAGTCACCAGTCATCCACCAGCATGCGTTCCTCCTTTGGTCATAATGGAGATCATATGTTGAAGCCAGCGCTGAAACCCAACACGGGACGTCCACATCAAATAAAACCTGCTGTCAGCAGCGGGGCCTGGCTCTGCCAAGGGGAGTGAAACCATATCTGTGTCGGCCTCACCAACACACCATAAAATGGAAGCCCAAAAGACCAAGAGACATACAGACAGACAGACCACACCTCTCTGGTAGACATTCCAGTCTCCCCCTGCAAAACTACAGTTTCTGTCACATATAGGTTGAGAGGTTTTCAGCCTTTTTCAGCCGCAAAGGCTTGTAGTTGTCAATCACTCAGAAAAGAGTGAGATGCACACTGGTTTGACTGTCAAGCGATTTGTTTAATCGCATGACAATTCAGTGTATGTCATCTTAAAATGTTAACACAGTCTTTGCAGTTCGGTCATCATTATCATTGTTGTATTCTCATAAGTCATCTGATATTCTTGTTTGTTGCATTAGCTTCCTTGCCTGAATATATGGATTTTCCGACAGCACATAGAGTAATGCTGCTCATCCTGATGCACTTTGTTGACTTGTGAAATGTGTACATTTTTTTGCCAATGAACAAAACGCAGCTGATTTCAAGTTGGCTTGCAAGTTGGTCTACATGATTATGATTATAACCTTGATTTGACCATGAAGAGTGATTTTCAAATTCAGAGAGAGTCTACATTGATCTGCAGAGAGCATGACAGGTCACCCTGGACAGCTGAGACTCAAAAATGTACATTAGCCTATAACTCCTGAACAAGCAGCAGCTCGAGTATGGGCTAGATGTAGTTTGTTGCCATATTTGGAATGAGATCCAGTTGAATCCCTACCCAGCATTAATGAACTATACTTTGTTCGGAAGCACAAAAAATGTCAATTCTATCTGTGCAAAGCATTTTAAGATCCGAGCAACACTGCAACAACAGGTACTTATTTCGTGCTATTGCTTAATTTGCTTATTTTTTGTGTAAAAACAGAAATATAAAAATACATCTGAGCAAGTTTGTGCCTCAGTAAGCAAACTCCAATGTCTTACCTTGCCAGACCAGAATCATGATTGTAACAGTAACAGCCATTTTCAGGCTTCTATCCAAAAAGGGGGTGTTTATGATTAACTGGTGAATATCAGATTATCAGAAATCTAAAATGGTGTATGTGTGTATGATTGTAATCTGCTGAAACCATTGGTTATTTATTTATTTATTTATTTACAGTAGATTTGGATTTTAAAGGACTTCTTTCATGTGAGGGACTCCCTGTGCAGTGTTACACGCATGTTGCTTGCGGTCCTCCACCCATTGTATAAGGTGGAGGCACCATTTCTTAGCAGATATGACTGAGATTGAATTGCCCTTGCAGTGCCCATGTCTGAGCAGTGGAGATAGAGAGCCAGTGTAAGAGCTGGAAGATGGATGGAGGATTTGCGGTGATGGTACTGCTGCTGGGGGAAGGTGGAAGCTGGAGTGTCCTGTTGTTCGTCAAATAGCTGAGAGATCAGATGCTATCGGGCCAAGAGGTGTCTGCTCTGTTCGGCTCTTCTCTGCAGGCTGAGCACTTCACGCAGCGGCTAGTTTACGTAAAGGATAAACAGTGACCTGGGGGTTGTAATCCACTAGCAGGCCGAGCAAGAGCTGTGTGGATTACTGGAGGCTAACTGTAGCCTCTCCACTTGTTTTACACCTCAAGAGGATCCTAATTGAGTTAAATCTCATTATTTATGGCTGGCTATGGAGACAGTAATCAGAGTGGCTGGTGTGTCTTTAAACAGATCAGTCAGGAGCCGTGTCTGTTAATGCAAGAATGTGCACACGTGCCCACCACACACACACGCACACACGCACGCACACACACACACACACACACACACACACACACACACACACACACACACACACACCACACACACACACACACGCGCGCGCGCACACACACACACACACACACACACACACACACAGTTCAGTTTTCAGGTTGCTCTCATGAGAAGACTTAGCAGTGGGAGGAGATATGTTCTGTGGTGTTTGGTGTGCGTTTAGATGTGTTGGGTGCACCTTTTATTCTTGTAGGTTTTGAAAGGTGCTATGTAAATACAATTTTACTTACTTACTTGCGTTAGACAGCAAGAGGAATCACATGGAGGCATGAGGCACTTTAGCTTTGGGCAAAATGTACCTGGAGAAACGAACATCACCGTCACTAGTAAATGACAAATATAATGTTTTCATTAAACAACAGTTAAGAAGATATTTTCCTCTCTTTTATTTCTTCTGATTTAATGAATCCAGCTGATGTAGATCCAGAATATTCATTGCATGCAGCTACCTAGACCAGCAATTTCCCGTATTATTAAAAGGCAGGGATCGTTGATATGAAGATATGAAGATATGCAGTTTCATTGCTGGTTGATATGAGAATTATGAATGGCGACAGAGGGCATGAGCTGACCCTGTGTGGAGTCACTGTGCTGAGGGGTCTGCAGCTCTACTGATAGACAATAGGGAAGAGAAACTCCAAGAGCAGTTCACATAAATGTCACGCTTTCTGGACTGTTAATAAAAAAAAGAACTGGGCTCACGATAAAAGCTTTGGAGGAGAAAAAGAAAGAGAAATTAAGCAAGCAAGAAAGAAAAATAAAGACAGAAGAGGAGGAGAAGAGAGGAGTGTGATAATATATTTTAGACAAAAGAGGAAAAGATATCACACAATATGGCGTTGGAGAGAATTCGCAAAGATTTTGAGATGGTTGGGGTGAGGTGATGTGGAGCCAAGTGAAAGAGAGAGAAAGAAAACGAAAGGAGAAAGATGGTGGTTTGGGAGTATAGAAACCTCTCAACCATATGCATTTTTATGTCTGCAATATACATGCAAATGCCGGCATGCATGAGCAATGCGAAATCCATGAGCAGAGCAACATTACCCTGAACAGCGCCAAACTCCAGCCATCAACAAACGACAGACGGAGCTGCAGATAGCAGGACATCTTTGGCATTTTATCCTGTCAATCATGTCCTGGTTGTGACGGCGCCTAGGCCTCGAGACCAATGTCCTTCTTTGGTTGCTGGGATTTGGGGAGTGGCTCATGAGGAGTGATGGCTGACACTTGGGTTGGTGTGACTGCTAGGTGCCTGAGCAGACAGGTTATACTCGCTTGTGGACGTGTACTCAGACAGCTGCAGAGACCATGGAGGACTAGTTGTTTTCATTTATGCTCCCCTTGGAGCACGCATTACCTACACGCGCAGTGGATTGTGAACTATGTTTTCTGCACATGCACATTGTAAGTTGACGACATCCATACTAGAAGAAGAAGAGCTGCTTTGCCTACTTTACTTATTCCCTGCTTTCAAGGTTATACACTTAGTTTGGCTGGACTT
>NC_079369.1:9254693-9274693 GCF_021018895.1 Seriola aureovittata | reverse complement strand
GTCCAACGCTCTGAGAACACTATCCCATGTGCGCACATACCAAGCACACGCAATTAGCGTGTGGTACACCCAGTAATTACAAAAAGAATCTGCATGTTGTCTCTATAATGGGATTGATTCACAGCCGATTTCACAGGCTGTTATTAAACTGTCAGTGGACAAACTCCTGAGATATTGATAACATCACCAGATTTGCATATTTTTCCATCACATTCTAGTAGCTTTTAGACGGAGTTCTTCGTACTTGCACACGTCTCGGTCGGATTCAAAGATTAGCATAGTAAATGAGTATTAGTGTCACATTGTCTGTGGTTTAGTTGCGATGAGAGGGAGATCACTGACTCTCTTGTAGAATCCATATGCAACGACGATCTGGCAGAAAAGCAGCACTTCTCACTCCCAAAGTGGGGTAGCAGTAGGTCAGCTGGAAGGTGATGTCAGATCTATAATTCAGTGTAAAGCACGGCAGCAGTATTAGACGAGAGCTATACACAAAGAAAGAAGGTGAGAGCAATGATAGGAGAGCGGGAGAGAGAAACGGACTTAAGTCTGAAAAACTTATGTATTAATTGAAAGAGTTCAGTCAAGTCAATTATATTTGTATAAAATCACAAATCACCAGATTGTCTCAAAGGATTTTAAAATCTGTACAACTGTAAGTCATGTACTTTTGTGTTGTGTTCTCTCTCTTTGGAGTTGAGCTCCATTTATTCTGACAAATAATAAAGCAGAACCTCCATGTAAAGAACACTGTCCATCCCAGCTCCTACATGAATGAAATAAATTCACTGACAAAATGTTTGCTGCAACTTTCAGCTAGCAGCACTTAACTGTTAAAAACAACTTTTCACGTGCACGTGAAGTCTATATACTGATGACTTAAGGTAGGCTTTATTATGTTAACAAAAATATGCATTAACATTAAGAAATGATAAGATAGATTATGACAATAAATGGATAGCAAAATGGAGAGGTGTGGGGGCAACGGGAACTTATAATGAGACGAACCACAGAAGAAGAAATGAAGGAGGAGGGGCTTTGAACTTGATCTTTATAGATACACGGGGGTAGATATACTTGGTTTGGAGGCCTTTCCAGCCAGATATTAATATATGGCAAACGTAGAGCTTGGTTCGACTTTAGTTGTATGACCCTGTTTTCTTTTTGTTTTCTTTTTTTCCCTGGGGCACCACACCCACCCCCATACTCCAAAACTCTCAAACTCTCCACGCTACCAACAGCTGGTTTCTAGTTTTGAAAGCCTTGAAACTGGTGGCGTTTCCCTAATCGGACTGAAGGGGATTGGCATGAAGTACATATAGATTCTTTGGAGTTTGTTTTTATTTTTTAACTAGTAGTCTGGATTTACTTGATTTGATTTTCGCTGGAGGCATATAACTTACATTGCAATGAACACGTCAGATCTCACTTCATGGTATTTCTTTTATGCCTGAACATATATATAACATATATAATGGAAACTTACCTAACCACCTTCATATTGTTTGTATGATTTGACTGGTTAGTGATTACAGGACTTCAGTGATTCAGGTTTAGGTGCTGCTGGGTGCGTCTGAATGAGGCTTTTTCTGACCCGCCTTGATATCCCCACCTCTACCCCCTGCCACACAAGCACACATGAGCAGAGCTGCATCTATGAGTAAAAAGGACAGTACAATATGCTCCCATCTCTCTGTCTCTCTCCTCTCTTTGAGCTCTTCCTAAGCCACCGCCCAGTCTAATTCCAGCCTGCATCTCAGTGCCTGGGAAAAAAAAGGAAAACACGGAGTCATAAACACACCAGATTAGGTCAGAGTTGGTTTCATAACCACTCCATGACCTCTTTACTCTCCCTCTCTTTTTCTTTCTCTTTCCTTTTCTATCTGTCTTGCTCTTTTTCTCCTTTCCTTCCTCTCTTTTCCTTTCTTCTCATTTCCCTGCTCTCCACTTTGTGCAGACCAATCTGTCTTCTATTTGGCTTTGCTCTCTTTTCCAATCTTCCCAATCCCCCGCTCTCTTTTTATGTGATCTTCACACTCTTTCGCCCACTTTATAAGGTCCCGCTGTACCTCTAAACTTCACAAGTCCCGCGCTCCTTGTATATCCCTTTTTCCTTTTCTCAGTCTTTTCTTTTTCTTTTTTCCCTCAACTCGCTCGCACAGAATTTATTCTCACTTTTTCTGTGCTGCAGCCATCTTAGTCACAAACTCTCAGCAGCACGGTGTCTCAACTTGGCAAAAAAAACATTTCATAACAGCATCTATAGCCAAGTCATAGGAAGTCAGTCTATATATGACTTCCACCAACAATAAAAAAGACAGTGAGATTGATGAAAATAGCATTGTGGTGCAGATTCCTGGTAAATAGGGGTAAAAAACAGCACATTGACTGCTCTTGCAAAGTTGTGGGTTTACTGTAAATCTTATGCAGGATCTTTGCTGTTTGTTATCTCTTCCCTCATTTGTTCTGTTTCTCATGTATAAATTGAGTAATAAGTTTTAACATCGCACTCCACCAATTTTACACATGAAGAGCTCTACTTGACCTGATAATCAGCCCGTGAAAACGGTTAAATAATGTTTTCTATGGTTCTGGAGGAGATTTGTTAAATCTGAAAAAATGACCCCGATGATGTCACAGTGATGTCATCAGTGTTGTCTCCACTTGGGTTGAGACAAAAAGGAAACCAAAAACAAACCACAAAAACCTCACATTTTAAACTGTGTGTGGACTTTTACAGGCATTGGTAGGAAAGCTTTAAAAAGTGGCCGTTGAGTTGTATTATGGGAAATGTACAGTCCAGAGTTGTTGGACCTTGACTTACAGGGCAACCCTGTCTCCTAGAAATTATGTTCATGCTGCTAAATTGTTTTCTTCATTACGCTGCAGTGGCAGTGTAATCACTTTCTGGGTTGTTGCCCGTTGTTGTTCACTGAATGAATGAAGCTCTACATTTATGAATGGCAGCGGAGTCACCAGGATGTGGCTGAGGTGTTTGGCAGGTGTACAACAAACCGTATGATTGTGTAACCACAGACCGGAGTCCTGTCTGTGGTTAGATTTACAAAACACTTTGGTTAAGGTTAGTGAAAGATGACGGTTTGGGTTAAATGTAAATGTAAATGTCACTGTGAACTTTTTTCTGTATTAAACCAGATTTAACCTTAACCAAGTGCGGTGGGAGTCTAACGATAAAATAAGTTTAATGATGCTGTAGTCAATACCAGTGGATATTGTTCTGTAAGATCAGACAAAAACATCATCATTTTACTGATATGTTCAGTATCAACATATTTGCCACTTGACAAATAAATAAATTAACTGCATTTCCTCATTATTATAATAGAAAACATAATCTGGCTGCAATTTCGCTTCCCTCAAAATGTATTTGCTGTTGTAAATTATTCCTATATAAATCTACTGTAAATAGTTGTTTTACATTGTTACTTTAAAGTTGTTTTATGAAATTCTTTTTGAAAATGTAAACTGAGTTAAGTTGACTAAACTCCATAAATCAAGTTCAATAAACGGAAGATATTAAGTTGAATCGACTGCGTTGTCCCACAGACAGTCATTACAGACGGACTGGCTTTCCCTGTACAACATCACAGAGGAATCTAACACAAAGGAATGAAGAATGAGAAATGATTTTCCATTAAACGTAAAAACATGAATACTCCAAAACCTACAAACTACTCCAGTCAAAATACATTTGTAATTCCAGACTCTGGTGTTGCTCAGAGGAAACCAGAACAACCATCTGAACCAACCAACTCTCATTCCCACTGAGTTTCAGTGTGAGGGAATGAGAGATAAAACCACGGGAATAAAACCGTACAGTGCGGACTAAGCTTGGATAAGACAGATCAACTAATCTATATCTGGGCCAAAGGACAGCATGTACAATATCAACACAGGAGAATATTGAAATACACAAAACCACTGTGTTGTTCACTGGTTAATATATTTTGTCACTATAAGTAAACGCTGTATGTTTATGTGCAGCACTAGAACGGGGAGGAGTAATATAGAGAAGTATGTATGTAATATGCAATGTATATTCCATATTATCATGAGCATATGTGGAATTTCACAATCAAGACCATCTGCATGAAAACACACTGCATCATGTGTGTTGAGTAGCTGACTACACTGGTATATATTTTACTACTTGAATTATTGTGTGTATATGTTTTTGAAAGCACAATTCCTGCTATGGATCTTGAATGATTTATCGGCCATAAAAATTCATCGATCAAAGCTTTTTAGGGACACATAATCTAACTCAGAGTTAAAAACAAACAGCATGGCTGCCGGTTACGCTTTCGGCCTAATATTCTGTAATCTGTTGTGGTAATTTAATTAGTCAAGAAAGAATGTGATTAATCAAATCAATTATATTGCACTACGAAACATAAATCATGTTTCCCCAGTCTCATTATCAACCTCGGGGTGCAGAGTGGACGTGTGTGTGTGTGTGTGTGTGTATGTGTGTGTGTGTGTGTGTGTGTGTGTGTGTGTGTGTGTGTGTGTGTGTGTGTGTAAACATATATGCATCTCTCAGTGTGCCACTGCGGCCAAGTGTGACAGTGGGAAAATGTGGATCTATCCTTCAGCAGCAACCATTTTAGCTACAGAGGGTGGCAGCCTCTGTATGTGTGTGTGTGTGTGCGTGTGTGTGTGTGTGTGTGTGTGTGTGTGTGTGTGTGTGTGTGTGTGTGGATGTTGGCGTGTACAGCTAGCGCTCACTAGAGACTAGCTGGAGAGCAGAAAGAGAGGGATAAGCATTTGCAGGCTGCAATTATGGGTAATTTTCCAACAGCAGCAAAATTAAAGCCCCCCAAAACAAAACAAAGAGGGCAAATTTACTCCCTGGACGAGTCTGTCACTGATGCACACAACAGAGGGAGAGAGAGATGACTGTTATACATACAAAGCTCCTGGCAGCACCTATAGTACAAATATTGACAAGTGATGTTCATCATGTTGTTCCGTCAGTTTGGTTCATGCAGCTTCCTCCTCTCTTTCCTTTGGACCCCGAAGAGGAGGGGTCTTACTTGGTTGCTATGGCAACGCCATACACGCCACCACACATCCAAATGCTCATGTTTGTATAATGAGTGCATTATTTTGATCAGACCTGTAGAGTATATCCACTTCTAACA
This sequence comes from Seriola aureovittata, assembly GCF_021018895.1. NCBI lineage: Eukaryota > Metazoa > Chordata > Actinopteri > Carangiformes > Carangidae > Seriola > Seriola aureovittata. The sequence goes on along the minus strand of NC_079369.1, from coordinate 9,269,528 downwards.
TGCCAAATACCTCAGTATTGCCTACAGTATGTGGTGGTGTATGAGCGAGATGTGTGACGTACATATACTTCTGACACATACATTGTAAAGCTGCATTAATTGTTATTGTTGCGGGCTATGAAATAGGCTGAAAACACAACATTGATAAATAACAAGCCCAAGTGAAATTTCTGGGTTCTGTTCAACAACTATAAAAAAAGCAATATAATATAATAATGCAATTTACAAAAAATCCAACCTTGAAACATAATCTTGCACAATATGTCAATTTTTTAACTCCATATGTCTGCATAGGGAAGGTAATTTTGTAAAAAGATCTAGTGTCATTACTTATTTAATATTACTGTTTTTAGTGTCCTTTAACAAACACAATTTCCCACGAGACTGAGATCATCATGAGTTAAACGACGCCAGTTTGACAGTTTGAGGCGAGTCCACAGGCAAGTCAAGGATTTGAGGCGAGTTCAGAGGTGTCTGTAATCTAATAGTAGGACGGCGAGAAACAAATTATGCTGAAGAGTTGAAAAAGCAACATTGCAAGTGAGCATCTGTGGATATAACGACGAAAGAACCTGTGCTGCTGCGTTGGTAAATTTCTTTTGTTTTTTTTTTTTGTTTTGTTTTATTTTCTGTGCTAAAAAATGTATCAGCTTCAGTGCTGTTCTAGATAGTCATTTATCTAATCTTTAGAATACGGATGGTAAACCACATGAGCATCTTAGATTTTTTGCTTAAATGAGAGACTGCATTGATTTACAGAGGTTTTCTCAGAGCTTTATGACTTAAAGGGCCTGTTACAGACTAATGAAAGTGGAGTTTGTGGCTGTAACACCAAAATGGCGACCTAAAGACTATGAGTCTTTAGGTCACCATTTTTGGTGTTACAGTGTAAAGGTGAGGTGAAACGTCTCTGTTGGTACTTGATGCCTTTCCCCCTGTCAATTGATCTATTGTAGGTATTAAAATATTGACTAGTGAACCCCCATGTGAACATTTGTTGAAGACGGATAGACATAGCAATGCTGGAATTACGGATGCAAACATTAAACCAAAAGTAAAGAGTTTGTCTTTCAAATGTAGTTTAATTCAGTCTCAAGTCCACACAAGCGAGCTCTGAGAAAGAAGAGTAATGGAGGGTGCATTTAGGTTGGTGTGACTCATCCTGTTCTGAGAATCACCAGAGCTGAAATTATAAGCTGGTATGCATATCAATGAGAACTGAGCTACCATGACAACTCCCAATGATATGAATATTTCTCACAACATGTATACCTTTTTCTCCCATTTAGTTTTCACACACTGTTGGTGGGCAGCACGTCAGCATTTTACACAAGCCCTGGATAAATGTTAGTATTCGTACAGCAGGGTTTTCAGTGAAACATCCCTTTAGTGCTGTGTGTGTCCCAGAGCGTGGTGATGGCAGAGAGCAGCCACGGTGCAGAATAGAGGTTAATTAACTAAACCTCACAGTATCACTGCACATTTCCTTTCCTTTCCTTTCCTTTCCTTTCCTTTCCTTTCCTTTCCTTTCCTTTCCTTTCCTTTCCTTTCCTTTCCTTTCCTTTCGTGCCCAGGGCCACTTTTATAGTTGATGTTGTTTCCAATGACACCAAAACGACCATCATTAAAAGCCAGCCAGTATATAACCCTCAGCACATTAATCCCATCAAAAGGAAACAGGGTAACAACCTCCGTCTAATCCTTCATTAGCCTGGCTCCTCCCCTCACATCCAGCCTCCTACCCCCCCCACCAAAGCACCAGTAATTAGCTTAGCACTAACAAGTCGCCGGAGGTAGCAATAGTTCATCTCAGCTGCTACAACTCATGTTAAAGTTCAAAAATGCCATGGGAACAATGGTATAAGTCTATGTCTCTCAGTATCACATACTCCCCAACTATTCCCAGTAATGACAACTGTAACAAGTTACCTTTACCTTGAAAGTGCTCAGTAGCTGAATTATTTAAAAATAGATATCGTTTATACAGTCTAAAAGAAAAAACAGAGATGACAAATGACATTTAATAAAGCCAATATTATGACAAGATGGTCTTGTTCTATTGATAATTTACAGGGAAACACAGAAAGGACTTTATCATTTATTTGTTCCATTTCCAAAAGTAAGACATGATGCCAACTGCAAAGTTAGAGGGAAATGTCAATACCTGAAATTTGTTGATACCTAAATTGATTAAAATATATGGTTTAATAATTGTAATGAGTAATTTACATGGCTAATTTTTTTGTTACCATTGACCATGATATTTTGTACAGACACCCTAGGTCCCCAGAGGATGAATCCCATGGTGATCCCGTGACGTTTCCTCATGTTTTTGAGTCAAATATCTCAACAACTACTTGTCGGATTTCCATGAAATTTTATACAGACATAGATTATGTCTCCCTTAGCATGAATTGTAACCTAACTTAACTCCTTTAACTTTTCATCTAGTGCCATCATCAGGTCAAAATTTATACTTGTCCACTAGTTTATTATGATCAAATACCTGCAGATGAATGACTTTCACACAAGATCCACATGATGGCACACTTAATTATTAAATCAGATATCATCAGTGCAGCAGACAGTAAAGTCTGATGTGTTGATGCACTTGCACTATGAGAACATACTGTTCAATGTGGCCCCAGCCAAATAGTCTGCAATCTTTTTCACACACACATACAACACACAAAAAACATAGACAGTAACACACACAGTGGCGCCACAAAGAACAGGTTGGACTTGTAGCGCATTGTGAGTTAAGCAAATGGATGTTGACAATGACTCAGGTGTTGTTCATGAAAAACTGACAGGCCTACATGAAAGTGTTGGTCACAGTGTTGAGCGTTTGTTTGTGCCTGTGTCAATATACACTGAGCCAAAAGGAAAGCATGAATAGGAGATTATAACAAAATTACTTTATTGTGCAATAGTTTGAGTCATATATTTTCATCAGAATTAACAAACAGCCATGGAGGTACAACTTGTCAACAAATGAGTTGGTAGGTAGAAGTTCACCACAGAGAAAAAATAATGATTCTCTTTGCGTGTGCATGTGTAGTTAGTTGGTTCAATAGTGTATTTACAGGACCATCTCATTGAAAAACTGATTTATTATGTGCATATTCTCCAAAATATTCCAGAACTATAAACAGTCTTGCATAAATACATTTATTTTGAAACTTATTGAGATTTAATGAGCTGAAATGTGTCCTCTGAGTGATGTAAACTATGGAAGACCTCCATGACACTATTAAAAATACATCAGTGAAATTATGAAAATGGCTTTGCCAGAAAGGTGGGAGTATATAATTGTTGTTTTTTTGTTTTTTTTAAAACTAAATAACAGACTGGGTACATTCATATATGTATAAAATTTATGTGTTCAATGTGTACCTGTGGGTGAAACCTCCTTCAAGGCGACGAGTGTAAAAATCTTTATGACGTACTAAAATGTTCTACATTCCTGAGGGAAGAGTACACGGTTTGCAACAGAATATCTATGTTATCATTTAATTAGATGCAATATTACTGATATATAGTCTGTTGTGAGTGGTAATTGTGGTGTTCTTGAACATCCCCTCTTTGATGTCTATTTGCTTGTTTTTCTTTCTTTTTATTGAATTTTCAGTTTCAATTGCTGCTTTTTTTTCTTTTTTTTCTTCAGCTCTGTTAACACTTGGATCTAAAATGCATCTTGATCACAAGCGGACAAAACAAAATACAGGTGTGAATGCACACAAGAAGAAAAACAACCACTTTTTTGAAAATGAAGGTGAAGCCAAAATTTCCATTATAAACACAAAGTTTGTAACATAGACACTCTGATGCCTTTTGATTTGTAAATCACCCAAGCCATGCTTAATAGGCTGAACCGGTGAGGTTCCCAAATTGTTATAGCTATTTGTAATAGAAAATTTGTGTAATAATTATAACATTTCATTTTCTCTTCCAAATAATTGGTTTGGATGACTAAACTTGGGTCATGTTTGAAACCTGTCTGATTGCATTTATGATGACTCATAGTCTCTGTTCTATTGTGCTGTTTTTCCTGCAACCCTGTCATGTCCCGTCCTGATTAAGGTAATGTTTTCTGTTTCTTGTCACCTTTGGTTTTCACTTCCTGTTTTATTTTGGTGTGTGTCCAACCTCTCTTCTCGTTCCAGATTTCTCCTTCCTGCCATCATGTGTTTCCCACCTCCTGTGATTGTCGATCCCGCCCCTAATGTGTTGCACCTGTGTCTCATTGTCTTCCCCCTCCTAGTGTATTTAGTCTGCGTGCTCCCTGTGTCCTGTGCCGGTTCGTCTCTGTACTTCGTATCAAGTGGTCCAACGTTTTCACCATGTTCTACGTACTGTATTTTTGACCAGTTTACTCTATTGACCAAGAGTTTAGCCTTAGCCCATTGGATTTTCTGCCTGTTCTGGTTGATCACCCATGTGTCGACATGTAGTCGTGCATTGTGAGTCCTTATCCTGTGGTTCTGTCAGAAGGTAAACTGTTTTCATACGTGAGCGTTCCTCATGTAATGTGGTGTGAATGGACATGCATGCATGCAGAGCTGAACTGAAGGACTACATATTCAGCTTGACAGCACAGTTTGCATACAGCATTACAACGCTTCAGACCAATTGATTTTTTCCTATGCCTGTCAATTCAGAAGACATTGTAAGATCCTTTATCTGTTTTGCAGTGGTCATTTTCCCCCACAGATAAAATCAGATGAGCGCAGGGAAGCAAAATCTGCTGAAATGCACTTTGCAGTCCATCTGGAATTGATCCGGTCACAATCTAGATATATCTGGATACAAGCTATTAGGTCTGAGCACGGCCTTTGTTCAGTCATGGTGGATATCAATGTTCATGCTAAATACACCGTTATTCTGTTGTTGCTGCTAGAAACAAACATCATCAAATCATTTCCATTTGCCTTTTTTCCTCACAGACCTACACGACTTTGTATATGAAGAGCATAGTTCACAAGCTTTCATGACCTTCATACTGTGTCACAGCAGCAGCTTAGAACATACAAGACAAGCCTTTTCTGAGGATGTTTTGAGGGTATTGTCTTTTATTAACGGTGCACAGTCGAGTAGGGGAGACAGTAAATGTGGAGAGTGAGTGAGGTAGATGACGTGTAACAAAGATGGCGTCTTAGCCACCATGACGCTGCATGATACCACAAAGCTCTGATGTTTTGAATGGAGAAAGGTCATACAGAAAATGGATGTCACAGCTATATTATATATTAAAATATTGTCTTTTTCATCAAGGACTTCAGCTTTATATTTGTAAGGTGTTTTTTAAAGGCAAGTCTTGAGTCACAGTAAAACAATAAATCTCATATTTCAAAACATTTGCCAAGGTTTTTGTTCCATTTTCTGAATTTTTATTTGCTCTCTGAACATGCATTAAACTCACCTTGTGTTCCCCTCTATTGAAACAGATCATGACAACATGTAAGAGGGTGTCAGCATGGGTAAACCCAACCTTTTACCCTGCAGGTGTTCACACTGGAAATTACTACTTTGGTAACATACAGTAGGAGGATCACATCCTCATATACTGATAAATCTTTCTCTTCCTGTCCTCCTCTCTCTTTGTGTCTCTTTCACTCTGTCAGGCTGAACCTAGCTGATCTGTTCAATCACCCAGGAGCATTGAGGCAGGACCCTGTAAAAAGTGATTCACTCCATTTCAGCCCTCCATACACCATTTGTCCTGTTCCTCTCATCCTGTCTTCTCTATGTTTATAGTTCCCCTCGGTCAGGCATTGTAGCCCTAACACTCACGTGTGACGTTAAAAGAAAGACCATGAAACAAAAGTTTTCTATCTTGTATGGATAGTACAGTTTATGTTCTTTAGCTTTCTGTAACTTAAAAAAATATAAACAAACACAGACACTTTATTTTTACGAAAGTAAACACTTATTATGCAACCGTCACTTAAAGCAGTTAATTCTGGTTTGTTTTCTGAGAGACTTTTCTTCTCTTTTTTTTCAATTTGAGCTATCAGTTTGAAAAGCTGTAGAGTGCTAACAGGTACTCAGTGTCTGCTAGTACTGTCTTGCTTGCAACCAATGACTGACATCACATTATTGATGCGGACCCAGTTTCCAAACTTTTGTAAATGTCGTTATTACACAGGAAGGGTTGACAGTCACATGTATAAAGTGCCTGATAGGTGTGCCAGGATTAGCCAAGAGAGAAAACCTGATAAGTAGGTCAAAGAACCCTGCATTATCTCCATTTCTCAGTTGAGCAAGCTACATCTTGATTTGGACAAAAAGAAAATGAAAAACACTGTCTTTGTCCAAAAAATATGGTAAACAATTACTCTGTGTTCCCTATTGTTTCAGCCACTGACCCGTGAAGGCTGAGAAGTGACTGATGTCTGATTGTATTGTGTCGCGGCTCCTCATCTCTACTCAATGTGGCCAGAAAATGTAGGGGAACTGGGCAATTATTTCTGATTTATCTAGTTAGACAAATCCTGGCATACTGAGCAAAGATCCAGAGCCTAGTTGAGGTTTGTGTCCTCATTATCGATACTCTCCATATTGTTGGCTTACTTTAGGCTTTGCCAGTTTGTTCTTGGGGTCTATAGTGCATGAATGATTTTGAGAGGCATGGATTTCAGTCATGTAAATGAGATCATGGGTGAGTGGGTCATTAAAGGGTTAGAAGTTGGCCTGATTTTGTCTTAGAATTAAACATAATTGTCCATTGTAAATCAGATATGATGATGAAATCAATATGCTGAGTGGCGTATGTATTGATGGACAAAAGGAAGGTTGTGATGACCACACCAGCAGCCACACACTGCACTAAACTGGTTTAGATATGATATAACATACACAGTTTTATAGCAATTTTTGACAGTATAGTCAGGCCTATCTATACTTTTAGTTTGCTTTCTTTGTTAATTTTGCTGTATTAGTTTCATAAACCTAGGTTATTTAATTTTCATGAAGTTAATTTAGTTTTTAGGGGACACTAAAAAGTCATGAATTTCCCAGTTGTGGGATTAATAAAATTGATCTAATCTAATGAACCTGGCTGGGACACACTTGTTCAATTCTTTGTGACTTTTGAAAAAAAAAGCATTGAACAAGTGCGTCCCAGCTAGAATCATCACTTTTTTTTAAATTATTTTTTGCCTGAATTCCAATAGCAACAGTGAGACTGATGGACTATGCCTTCATGTTTCACACCCGACCAGGTGAGCCACCGGGTCAGCCAGAGTATTTGCAGCGCAATTGGGAATTTGGTTGTGTTCTGAGTATTTGCAGCACATGTGTGGTCAAATCAGAAAAAATGTTTTCTGAATGTGTTTGTCTTTCCTTAAATTGCAGTGCATTGAGCTCTCAGGGCCAAGAAGAGGAAATCGTGTGGAATTCCGGGAAGTACAGACAGACAGAACCACAAGAGGAGCAAGCAGAGGGCACAGACACTGCAGGCTCTGGAAGGGTCACAGGCCCTGAGGGTCAAAGAACCAACACTGGCTGACCTGGCCAGATTATGGATGTTAGTGAAATTATTATTTTGGAGCAGTATTTGTGTATACTATCCCTTTAGCCTCAGGTATGGATAAAGGAACACCAGCCCTCACCAGCTGCAGAGGCTGCTTCATGGGCTGATGTGAAGGCCTGGAGAAAAGTACAACCATGGAGCTGCCCTGCCTTGAAGGCTGCAAAAGGCCTACATCCTCTCAAAACCACCAGAGGGTAGCATGAGGTGTGGGTAAGTCTCCCATGAGTGAGAAAGAGCCAGCAAATACACCAGCAAAATAGTCTAACAGAGTGCCCATTTGTTACCTGTGTGGAAAGGAAGGTCACACAAAACCAATGCGCCCAAAGAACCCTCCTAAGCTCAAATGTGGGATGTGTCTTATGTCCTTAAATCTAATTATCCCTGAAGATGACAACTGTTTCAATTAATGGGAAAGCTCTGCCGCTCTCTACCATTTAATGTTATCTGAATACTTGAGACCATCCCCACCTGCAGTGTGCATGGGGAAGAGAAGCCTTACCCTATAGCTGATATTTACACTGAAGTGCAAAGGCAACCCTACCTTTTGAACATTGGAGTTGCCTTTCCAGTAGTGTTGGATAGTGATCTGCTAGTCTTGTTTGATTTGTTGCATCAAATGCAAAACTGTAATGTTGCAGTAACCAGAGCCAAAGCTCAACTGGTAGATGATCCCTCTGTAACTTTCAGTGCCCTGTCTTTTTATAATGCAGACTGAGACATCCAGCCCGGGAAGCCCCAGAAGTCACGCAGAGAAAGGAGGCAGGAGAGAAATTCCAGCACACTGTTGTAAAACCATCAGATGAGGTTGGTCCATATTTGCCACTGGGTTTCAAAGTACCTTTGAACATAGTTCAGATGCAACAAGATGACCCTAGCTTAGTCACTCTGTTGCACAGGGCTAAAGAGAGAGAGTGAGAGAGGGAGTTTGAGTACAGTTCCAGGGAGGAATATTTCCTGCAGAAGGGTTTTCTCTATTGTTAACATGAACCAGCTAAGTAGCTAGTGGTTCCCAAGGCAGCCTGAGACATAATACTTGTCTTGGGCCACTCTATTCTTGGGCTGGCCACCTAGGGAAACACAAGACCCTGGCTCACATTAGACAACACTTCCACTGGCCTCGTTTGCATGCAGATGTTACCCAGTTTTGTAGGACTTGCGCTCTGTGCCGGAAGACATCAGGTAAAGGACCCTCCAGAGCTCCGCTCCAACCTCTTCCCATTATTAGATCCCCCTTTGAGCATCTTGGTAAGGACATTGTTGATCCAGTTGAACGAAGTACAGTTGGAATCCATAACATGCTGATGATCACAGACTAGGTTACTAAATATCCAGAAGTGTCTCCCATAAAGTCCACCAAAGCTAAGACGGTGGCATTCTTGTGAGATTTTAACTGACCAGGACACTAACTTTAGGGTCAGGGTTAGGGTTGGTAACTGATGGAGCGGTTCAACCAGGCCCTCAAGAAAATGCTCTGTACCCTAACTCCTGTTTGCTTACAGGGAAGTACCTCAGGTTTCTACAGGGTTTTACCTATTCAAAATGTTGTATGGTTATGAAGTGAGGGGACCTCTGACCTTGCTGAGGGAGGTCTGGGAAGGGGACCAGGGGAGGGACTGGGGTAGTTAACATTGTTTCCTATATTTTTCAGATGAGAGATGCTACAAAAGATGGCAAAACTTGCCAAGCAGCACATGGTGGAGGCTCGGCAATACCAAAAGGCTTGGTATGACATGTTAGTATGGCAGGGAATCTTTATCCCAGGTCAGAAGGTCCTACTCATACTGCCCACCACTGACAGCAAACTTCTGGCAAATGGTAAGTGCCATTTGAGGTGGAGAAACTGCTTGGACTACCTACCAAATTGTCACCCCAGGGTGACCAAGTTCCAGTAGTATGCTACATATGAACCTCCTCAAGGATTGGTCTGAAAGACCTGAGAAAAAGGCAGAGGTTTTTCTGATCAGACGATGACCAATACCTGCCTTCACCAACCCCCACTGAACTTGATCTAGGCCATCTGTTAACTGATCAACAAAATCAAGTGAAAGCTTTATGTAATCCTCAAGTATTTCAACAGTACCCAGGTCGCACAACAGGATTATTCAGTGGTACTTGGGATGAGCATCTCCAGAATCTTAGGGAAGACCTGGAGAGCCTACAATCCACAGGCCTGACCATTAACCCTGCAAAGTGTGGTGTACAAGTTCCGTGCCATTGAGTCGTGCCCCCTGCCTCATACCAGGAAGCAATGGCGATCCTTCCTGGGGATTGCTGGCTTCTATCACCAGTTCATCCCACATTTTTCAGCCAGAGCTGCTCCACTGTTATCTAAGTTACCGATGCCTTTCTGTCAGCTCTAACCAGTCTGGCCATTCTGCTCTGACCTCTCTCATCAATGAGACGTTTCCCTCTGCAGAACTGCCGCTCACTGGATGTTTTTTGGTCTTTCACACCTCCTGAGTAAATGCTAGAGGCTGTTGTGTGTGAAAATCTCAGGAGATCAGCAGTTTCAGAAACACTCAAACCAGCCCGCCTGGCACCAACCATCATGCCAAGGTCAAAGTCACTGAAATCACATATTCCCCCATTCTGATGTTTAATCTGAACTTTAACAGAAGCTCCTGAAACTATGTGCATCATTTTATGATTTTATGATTTATTGAATGTTGTAATTTCTCTCATGTTTGCACATACCTTATAATCACAGTATGCAACTAAAACATATATGCGTTGTAGTGTGATATGATCAGAATCAGAATTTTGAATATATGCATTTTATGTTCCCAATGAATCATATCAGATTTTGTGGAACTGCAGCTTTCCAAACAACAGCTCATCAAGTTTTGTCCATGATGCATTGTACAATATCTGAAGGAGGGCTAGTGTTAGAAACACTTGTGATTTAGAGGTTCAGACACTGACCATGAATGTGTCTATATTTGTTGTGCCTGAATGTTTATGTACAGAATCTCAACAGAGCTTGTTTCTGGATATATATATATATATATATATATAAATTTAGTAATAATATTTTAATGGAGTCTGAGTTCAAGCCTCATTAATGGTGTTATGTTATAGACAATGATCCCCTACCAAAATTCCTCAACTCACTATAAACCATTCCCCATCCCTCACTTTTAAACTTATAAACCAGCAGATTGTCTTCCTCCTTCTCCATCCTGCTACTCTCTGACCCGCTCCCCAACAGTAAATTGACACATCTTGATACATATAGTATGTGTCATATTCTTGTACATGGAGTGACCCATTCAATTAATTCCAAGGCTGGCAGCGAATCATCCAGCCAGCCAGTGAGGCAGGGAGCCAGGCAGGAAGCATTCTTCAGGACTGGGCCATGTTGCTTCAGCCAATCACTGGTGTACGTATCTTGTAGCTATGACTGTGCCTCCCGCGTAGCCAGCACTGTGGCCTCACAGGATACAGGATACACCTCTTTGTTCCAACTAAATCCTCATTAGTCATGCCAAACTGACACACACACACACACTGATCCAAACCCCTCCAACATCCCACATCATGTGATTCAGTTGCTATAGAACAACTTGAACTACTGCCTTGCGGTTGTATGCCTCAACCAGCCAAGTTGCAGTAAATATGGTCACAATCTCCCCTTCCTGAGTTACAGCATTGAATTACCGCCAGGGGTGTTTTTGCAGAACATCATTATGTCACAGTGAAGCTGACCTTTTACCTTTTTGGATATAAAATGTCATCACTTCATAATTTTTTCCGATTAGACATTTGTGTTAAATTGTGTCATAATTAGCGTATGAATTCATGAGTTATGTGTTTTGTGAGGTCACCGTGACCTTAGACCACCAAAATCTAATCCGTTCCTTGACTCCAAGTGAATATGTTTCTGCCAAATTTGAAGAAATTCCCTCAAGGTGTTACTGAGATATTGCGTTCATGAGAACTGGACGGACGTATGGACAAACAACTCAAAAACATAATGCCTGCGGCTCTGGCTGTGGCCGGCATAGAGGCATAATTATTACTGTGGGGCAAGAAGCAAAACCAAACCCCTGTAGAATTTGTGTTCAATATGCTTGCAGTATAATATAATGTGACTTTATGATGTCCTGAAAAACTTTTCAAATTTATAGAACATTTAAACAATAAAATAATATCAAATATCATCCACATATAACGATTAAAGCCCAGTTTATTTGTTAAACCAAAGACCCTCTATGTCCCCTGACACAGGTCCACCATAGCAAATTAATGCCATTACAGACCAATTTTTTGTTGCCATTTGTTCTGTTAAAAATTGCAAGATACTGCAAAGGGTACAGCCAATGGTCAACTGATGGTCAATATACACTTACTGTATGTTTTGTTCCTGTGTTACAGGAGTGTTTTGCTCCTGTGACAGTCAGTGCATGTGTCCTCCAGAGAATGAAAAAGCAAACTAGACCATTATTTTCACACCAGTGATGAAACAGGAATAACTGGGTAAACCTGGATCTGCACCGCTGATTCACCAACAAATGTGAATGGTGGTGAATGTCTGCTTGGTATGTCTGGGCCCTATGAGAACAAGATGGAAAATCTCCTGTGTGGAAAGAGGAGAAACCATTTGAAAGAACCCTCAACTGTCAGCAGGCATGTAATGGATGACAACATCAGCTAAGTAAAGATTAAATGTCAGAGGAATATAGAAAACACACAGAGAAACCACAGTGAAAACATATGTATGAAACATCTTGAACTGGTGCAGTGACAGTCAACATCAGGGTCAGTCCATCTCCCTTATAATTGTCTGCCTGTGATATTAAACCAACCAACGAATAAAGAAAAAAAAGATATTTTACCACGTTCTCACTGTTTTGCTCTTAAAATGATCTCCTAGAAGAATCTAGAAAAAGCTCTGGTCCTATGCATTTTCAGTTTGTCAGCATTAAGGGGCGAGCCTTAGCGATTTCAGCAAATTGAATGGGGGTTCATGTGGACAGTTGCCTTGGTGGCATAATAAAGTGTCATGTAAAAGCAAGTCTATAAAAATCGGTTTTAAGAGGTGATTTAAAAGGTGAGACTGATTGAGCCAGCAAGCTCCTCAGACTGGTCGTTCCAAAGTCTGCAGGCAATGAAAACAAACAAAAAAAAAACGGTTACCTTTAGTAAGGCAGAAGGCCCCTGCCTGATGATATGCAGCTGTACACAGGCTCAAAGCAGGGTGAAAGGTATGTAGACTAGCTCGGGGCTCCAACTTCAGAAGTTATCAGTCAGATCTTAAAAATTACAATTTTGCAGTAGCTTTTTCAACAATCTGTACACACTTCTGCTTGATGTTAAAAGGAGATAAGAGCATAAAAGACGTTCAGACTGAGCTTAAGTGAGTGGGGAAAAGCGATGATTGGTCCTAAATTTATGGTAGGTCGCTTCATTTTGGTTGTCAGATCAATTTCTGCTTCACAGTGAAATAAAAAGTGAGGATCAGCCAATTTGCATGATACCTCAGACAGTGAATGATTCATATCAATAGGGTCAAGCCTTGTGGAGCGCACTATTTATAAAGCAGTGTTACAGTCCTCTGACTCACCAGTGCCTCCAGTTAGAGTCGTTTTAAGAGATCCTACGCCAACAATGACCACAGTGTTCATTGTGCTACTTAATCATCAGTGCGCTGGAGGAGCTGCAAGGTGCCATGACACACAGTAACACGCAGACACTCAAAAACAAGCAGAGGCAAAAATGCAGAACTGAATGTGTTATATTTAAGTCTGGATTCTGCATCACTGTGGCGGAGGCTGTTTACAGAGGACGAGAGTGTGTGTGTGTGTGTGTGTGTGTGTGTGTGTGTGTGTGTGTGTGTGTGTGTGTGTGTGTGTAAATGTGCGTTCTTTTGAGCCACTGTGTTCTTTTTAGCCATAAATATGCACAGCACATCTACTGTTTGTACTTAGGCAAAATAGATGGCATTGCTGGTGAGCAAAACATCTATCATTTCTGCCTCTGATTAATAGTTGTCCTGGGGATGGCTGCTCTGCAAAGAGAGAGAGAGAGAGAGAGAGAGGGAGTGCTGGAGAAAGAGATGAAGTGAGGGATGAGAGGGAGAGAGAGAGAGACAGAAAAAAAGCAGAAAACAGCAGTGGAGAAAGAATGAGAAGGAGGACAGAGTAGAACTCATGCTGGTCATGGGTCTGAAACTGTTAAACAGAGAACTGAGATTTCTGAATGTCTCCTGTTATGTTGTGTGTGTGTGTTGTGTGTTAAAAGGGTTTATGAATAAAATCTGCCAAGAGAGCGGTGTCATTTGTAAAACGGTAAATCACAAAACACAATGTTTATTTGGGGTTTTGAGGAATTTCTTTTCCCCATTTTTCCATTTCTTTCTCTTAAAATATAAATATTGTAAGTGATCTGTTTTGCCTTAAATTAAACACAACCCAATGTTATGCTTCCTGGAATGTGAGCATCATCACGTAATTTGTTTTTTAAGCAGCCCTCAAATTGGAAATTGTCAATGGCAACAGGGTTTCTCACATATCCATTAACAAGTCCTCCAGACATAACACAAAACCGTTGGCTTCCAAAACGACACATATGGGCATTTTCCTATCTGGCGTCCCTGTGAGCAGGGCAGCATCATTTGCTTGAGCTTTCAAAACACGTTACAAACAACTGCTGCAAAAAGGATTCGTCTGACTGGTTCTGACCTATGGTTGAAATTTGGTTCGGTTGAAGCACAAAAATGACAAGTACTAAGGTTAACGAAAAATTGTGATGTGTTTTTTTTTAATTACTTAGTCAATCAGAGGGAACAAATGTGGTCGTGATCCACTTCATTAAGATCTAGAAAGATCAAACTACTCGGTTGAGGTCAGGAAAAGTTCACAGTCACTGTTAAAAGCAAACAACTCTGAGGAAATGTGAAAAAAACAATGGGCTTGTGCGTCAAAATCACACGTTCTGTTAACCTATCCAACCATTCCAACCACCTCCCAAGCAGGTTTTGCAGTGTTAAAATGTCACGCTATTTAGCAAGATTAAGATGTATTAATAGAATGAGAAAAGATTGTAATGAACATATCCGCAAAGTTGCAAAATGTTCATACTCATTTTCTTTGCCTGCAAAATCTGCCTCTGGCAACTACTGTTTGATCATTGTATGATTATGTTTAGGGAGCTCAAAGTACTGGGTTAAGGTTAAGGGAAAGATCATGGTATTGATTAAATATAGAAAAAGTCAATGCTGACTTGAAGTGAGAGGCAGGACCTGTTTACTTTTTCAGTGTTTTACCAGAGTTGAAGTAAAAAGCATCGCACTCAGCCAAAGA
>NC_079369.1:9179693-9252193 GCF_021018895.1 Seriola aureovittata | reverse complement strand
ACAACCGTCTCTCCCTGACTCCCTGGTGTGACAACCCCCATTACCCGTCTGCTTAAACCCCATCCCCCTCTGCCACACACACACACACACACACACGCACACATGCGCAGGCCCTCGGGGCAGTGGAAGGTCACAGTGCTCTGTGCTGGCTGGCAGTGGTGTACGAGAGTGTGTGGGAGACATGCAGCAGAGACAAACTGTGATGCCAAATGTATGCACGCGTCAGTGTGGGCACGCATGCTGGCAAGCGCGCTCATGTGCATGTTTTGGAAAAGAGAATTAAAAAATGTGACAGAGCAGTGGGAGGGAAGTGAGGGGTGGTATTAGAGAGAGAGGTTGCTAAATGGAGAGAAGGGATGGTAGAGAAGGAGACGGAGGAGGAGGAGGAGGAGGAGGAGGAGTGACTTGGCGCGGCATTTTTTTTTGCGGGTTCCACCGAGGCATGTTTTTGGCATGGTGGCTGCCTTCACGCTGATGATGCAATTTCACCGCCTGCCTACCAGTCGCAGGCGGCGCATGTTCCTCTGCCACCGCCAGGCTGGCTCTTATCAGAGTGTGACTGCGGTTCGCCATGGCCCTCCGGGTCCAGCTTAGGGGATCAGGGTACCACAAAGCCTGTTACAGAAACAGCTAGCTGCCACTCTCACTTCTCACTCACTCCGGGTTGACAGTGGCCCGTCGTCCTCTTCAGCACTGTCATGGTAATTTGACTCTCTATCCGAGAAAGGCAAAGCCAATATATTGTGGTGGAGAGGAAGTAGAGGGTGGCAGGGTGGAGAACGGTGGGTAATGGATAATGGAAGGAGAGAGTGAGCAGGCAGAGGATGTAACCACATGTTTTAGTGTGGCTCTGTTGGGTACAGGCCTAGTTGTTGGTGGTTCCCATCTAAAACTAAGCAGGAAGCCACACTGGAAAAATCCAGAGCAATTCTTCCTAACAGTTATCACCCAGCAATAGTGGGGATCTACTACTGGTAACATTAAAGCCATGTTCATCTGTATGGTATCAGCTGGGCTGAATCAATGACCAGGGAATTTGCTTTGGTGAGAGCGGTGGCACTACTTTCACTGCAGTGGTCCATCTGAGGTCTTTCATCTTCTATCATTCAAAAATTTTATTCAGAAAGTCATCACTTTAACTTCAACCTTGTTCACTGTGATTCCATCGCCCTCCTCTCTGTCTCTCAATGTCTCACTTCCTATCAGTGCCATCCCTTCCTCTTCCACGTCCACAGAGTATGATGGGATCACAGCTGTGGAATATTGTTGTCAACATGACTCTCTCTTCCCTGACTGTGACTGGATAGGGACCCTCACTCACACGTCAGAAAATGTGTTGCCTTCCTGTGTGTGTGTGTGTGAGTGTGTGTGTGTGTGTGTGTGTGTGTGTGTGTGTGTGTGTGTGTGTGTGTGTGTGTGTGTGTGCATGGGGAGGCGTGTGTTCATGCATGTGCATGTGCATGTTTATGCTGCGGTGGGGCTTTGCCACTGCCCACAGAAAGAAAACACATGAGAACATTAACACCACCTCCCTCTCCCTCTCTCTCTCCCACTGTTACTGCACTTCTCCCCACCCTCTCTCACCCCCCTCCCCTCTCTTCTTCTGGTTCTTAAAGGTACAGGGACAAAGTATTCAGGTAGAGAATGAAAGTAAAGCAGGAAATCACAGTTATAAATGCAACACATACCGTTCTCTGCACCTCACCAGAGCATGTTGAAGTTTGGCCGATAAGCTAAAGACAAATTCACTGTTATGAGTTTTCAATGGCCAGTTCATGGTTTGCGTGTTGGCATGGGCACAAGGGTGTGCGAGAGGTAAATTTTGTCATCTGCCCAAGTCTGTGAGAGTCTGACCATAATAAGCATGCTCCACATGTGTAGAACATGTCTTGCACACCCACAATTGCAGTTTATATAAATGCACGTGAGGGTCTGCTGCATGTCAGCAGCTGTCCATATCCATCCCGGAGTGTGATTAGGACTTTAATGTACTGTATGTCAAGGCCTCCACACTCTGTGCATCAGAGTGTCAATTTTGAGCCATGTCAGATTGTGTGACGAATGCAAGCAGTGACTGCCACGCTCTTGTTTTTTTTTTTGCCACTTTGGCCACGGTACGCTCTGCATCACATCATGTCATGGTGACGTCACGTCTTGGTTTGTAGATGTTTGTTGTCACATTGTGAGAATTTGGCATAAATTTCTGACATTGTCACAGTTTTGATGAAGACCACGTCTTTTGTCTTCAAAGCTCTAAATCAAAGCTCTAAGATTTTACCATGTTTCTCTCTCAACCTCTGTTAGCATCGCAAATTTGCACAGTGTATGCAGAGCCTTATGGCCGTGATCATACAGGTGTTAGCAGCTACTTATGATTAAACGCAGCACATTGGTACATTTCAAAGAGGTCACTGTATTGACAGTGAAGGGGTGCCAACACATAATTTTGTCACAAGTGACTTTGTCAATATAAATATAGAATTACAAAATAAAGATTGTATCCCTGCAGCGCAGCAGCATGGGACTGACTGTGCTGGTTAACATGTTGTGTTTATGAGCCGCGATTAAACAACTATTTCATACTTGGTTCATTATCTGGCAAAAGAAACAGAACAATGTGTAAAAGAGAACATGTTGCTGCTGTGATATGCAGTTTTGCTATTTAGCAAAAGAAAACAAAAGAAGAAGAAAAGAAATAAGAAAATATTTAGCTGTTTTCCTGTTTATCAGGTGTTTCGCTGCGGGCAGAGGTCTCTCCAATAACCACTTGAGGCCTATACTAAGACTTGGGGTCAGTGAGGCAACTTCAGGTTTAACCCTGGGTTTTCAGGGTTACAACAGCGGTTGGGAAAACCTGGGCTGACTTACTGAGTTGATACCTTGCTTTGTAGTACAGGCCTCTGGTTTTCACACAAACGCAGACATACTTTCACTAAACTTTAAATGCAGTGTAATGCTGTATCAAACGGCAAGGTGCTACAGTGATCAAATACATGCAAGCACTCATTCCCGGTGTATTACTTTGTGTTGCGATTGTTGCAACAGAGTATACAATGATTGTAATTAACCGCTTTGTACTGTTATTGTATACGACAAGGTTTCAATCAAATAGATCTGTTCCTCAAAATAACTGTTCCTGGATCATCTCACTGGTACCTGAAACAACAACAGTGGGGTTTTTTCTATCTATCTATCTATTTATCTATCTATCTATCTATCTATCTATCTATCTATCTATCTATCTATCTATCTATCTATCTATCTATCTATCTATCTATCTATCTATCTATCTATCTATCTATCTATCTATCTATCTATCCATCTATCTCATCTCTTCTAGGTTGAAGGTTCAATTAATGGTTGGTTGGCTTTAGCTGCTGGTAAAAGTCTCAAGTAATGGTGTATACAAGTTAAAAAGAAAAATGGGAAAATGTAACACAGATGCATTTAGGCCATTAAGGCTTTTGTGCTGTAAAGTGCAATATGTTGAACAGTGTTTTTAAAGTTTGCAATGACTTTGAACATTTTTACGAGGCGGCCTAGAGAGATATAGGAGATGGATTTTATTATTATTTCTTTCATGTGTGTCTGCAACCTGTATCTGCAGAGGAGGGGCACAAAATCAGCGAGTGCCAAAGCTTTGCTTCTTTCTTTGTCTCTAATTATGGGAGCGCTGAAGAGCACAGAGTCTTTCTTCATCACAGCAGAGGCCCACAATAGCCGCTGGGTGTCAGATGTACGAAGCGGAGGAAAGGGGGTGTGGGGAGGGTGCCGTGCGTTTGGGAATGGCACAGACGAACCTGGTGACCAAGTGGAATGACGCAAATGAAAACAGACAAACAGACAGGAAGGCAGGCGGACAGACGTAACAGCTGGTAGGTAGGCAAGCAGACAGACAGCACAGCAGATAGACAGACATAATAACAGACAGACAGGTTCATATTTGGGATAACAGTGCTTGGAGTTATGTAAGCAGGGGCTTACAGCTTCAAAAATCTTTCAGCTGCAGTAGATGTTTATCCAGGCAATGCTGTGCAGAGGGATATAATTGTTTACTGTTGTACACAATTCCCTACATTCCCAGTATTTTCTGTGGTGTTTGCTGAGATATGTAGTTTTTGCAGTTAAAATGTAAATACCTTAAAATGACGAAACCTAGCAACAAACCAGTTTGTTTGTGGAGGCGTGAATTTGAGACCCTGGTTTCTATTGGGTGTTGGACTGACAGCCAAGAGTTGAATATATGTTTCAGATTAACAATGGCTGAATGATTTATTGATTGATTTATTGATCTCCAGTTTCCTGTGTAAATATCACACTTACATGAAAGACAGGATTAACATCAATGATTTTGCCACACAAGTATGCCCCCACCCCCCTCCCCACCCCCCACCCCCCACCCCCATTGTCTCCAATTCAATCTGTCACATGGACACATATGACCTTCCTCTAACCTGTTGACCCAATCAGGGACATAAGGAATCCTGTTGACTGTAACGTATGTAAAAGTGCCATTTCTCTTCTATAAGTCAGTTGTGTCAAAGAGGAATGGAGGAAAGATGGACTGAGAGTGAAGGAGAGGAGAAGAGGCGGATCAAGGGGCCAATGCGAGTCAAGGCTGACTCATAGGGATCACAGGGCGGAGGTTTCACTGCTGCCTTGTTTCTGGTTGTTTTTGGGTTTTGTGTTGCTCTTTTTTTACTGGCCCTGGGGAAGCTCCTCCACCACGCACACGCACACATGCAAACATTACCTACACATGCACACATGCAGGCTCTGGGGACGCCTCCTGAGGCAGGTGCAGAGAAATGGGCTGGGAAAGGCGTCCATTCGTTCGGAGCTGAATTATTCAACCTGTGATTAATTATAATTTGGCCTCACAAAGGCAGGGGCTGGGGGAATTCCTCTGCCGGTCTGGACTGCAACTTATTGTGTTTTTCCTTCCCGTGCAGGCCGATGTCGGGGTGGAGCAGAGACCTAAACTGGGTACTGGATGCCTGCACGTCTAATGTGGACCTTCGCTGCTGGAGTTGTTGCATAACATGACAGGAAGGAGTGCACTCTGCAGACTGGAGCAGGGCAACAAGAGTTTAACACACATTTCAGGGTAAAGAAAGCCAATGTGGCCAGAGATTGCTTGGTGGTCCCTGGCTTTGCAACTACATTGTTTTATCTGAGTGAACGAAAGGCCGCCCAAAAGAGAAAAAGACAGAGAGAAGCAGGAATAAACTGCTCTACTTTTGCTCAAGGTTGCTCCCAAAATTGCTACGGGTTGTCCAAATAATAATACGTAATCGTGGTTTGTTGTTTCATATCACTCACATTAATTCCTTTGTTAACCCGACCCAGTGTATAAATATCAGTGAAAGATATCCTTCTACAAGGTGTATTAGTTGAAATTAGATTGTCTTACAGTCATCATATATTAACACTTTTATTACTTAACCTTTGGATTAACAGTTTTTACCTTTCACCTGAAACCTATGGCGTGGTGCCAATCTGAACAAGTGTCTGTTTGTGGGTTAGCTTCACTGTTGCAGTATTTTCAAATCCTTTTATTTGAACACACTTGGTCTTTTTCAAGTTATTTGCCAGAAAAGCATCAAAGCGTAGTCAAAATGTTGAAGTGATACCAAATTCCCAGTGGGGTCCAAAAGACTGCGTGAGACCACTTTTATGATGTTTTATTGTAATGCTGTTAATTACATTTTGATTAATCGAGTTTTTTTCCCCCCATTGATCGACACATTGTCAAAATTAAAACAAATAACAACAAACTGAAGTAATTCAAGGGAGTGTACGTGTATCTTTCAGATCTGGTTTCTGCCTTGTCCTTGCACTAGCAGCCTGCGCAGTATCTTACACTGATCTCTGTGAGCAGTAAACTCACCTGATAAGTCAGTATGCCATAGGATATTAAAAGTTAAAGATCACAAGCACATCCTGCCTTCAGGCCTAGCTGACAAAAACCATAAATGTGTCTTACTTTAAGGATCTAGCAGCTAATCATAGATGCTATTATACGAGCTGGTCACATTCGATGATATGGAACGACCAGTGTGCCACCTCCCTACAGCTGTTTTGTAATTGGAGTCGGAGGTGTAAGAGTGTCAGGGAAAGTGGGTTACCCTCGGGTCCCTGGTGTTTCAGTGTTGGAATGACTAATGATAAGCAATTCCCATTTAGCTAACAAGAAATCAGCTGAAGATCTCATAAGGACTGTGCCTGTGTGTGAGATGTAAAATGTACAGTAAGAGCTGTGCTCCAACTGTAGGGCGATCGCTCTCTGAGCAGAACAGAGAGTATAAGTTGGCACTGGAGACCGCTGCTTAGTCCTCCGCTGCGATAACCAAGAACGCCCTTGATTAACTCATCACTCCTGGTTCCACATCCAACCTGTTCATTTCTGACTGTTTAATCATCAGAATAACCAAAGGTCATGTGTCCTTTGGCTGATTCAATAAAGTAAACCTCAGAGCTGTTTGTGTAATAGGTTGTACTTTGACCAGAATGCAACAATGACTAGTTCTCAGTTTGAATTAAATAATGATGAATAAAAAGGTGCATCAACTATGACCTCATTATCATCACACAAACACCGTACAGTATAAATAAAAATCAATAAGGTTTCCAGAAAACCAGCTTTATTTAAAGGGCTATTCCTCATACCAGTTTGACAGTACTTGCACCAGTGATGAATATCATAAACATTTCTCAAGCAGTTCAACGTGTCTGCCCCTTTAACATTAAGCATGGGTCAAGAGTTGGTGAAAAGGTGTTTTCCTGTGTCCCATGACCTGTATAGACGACCTCCATCAAGTTCAGGGTCTGAGCCACGTGTGTAATATGGGTTGTCTGATGAAGAGGTTTGACGGGACCAGTGAGTAGAAAACAATGTGACGCTCTCCCTGACCCTTGTTACATTCCCATATGACCTGTGGAAGGATCTCGATGCAGGGATATCATGGGTCATCAGGTTTGGTGTGAAAGGGTCCAACACAGAATGCGCCTGTGTTGGAAAACACTGTCCAGGAAAAAAATTGTCACCAAGATAATTTCAATATGATACTGAATGAAATGCGGTGTTATGAGAAAGTAAACTAAGAAGTTATATTACACAACAAGCTGTCCCGATCTACAAAAATAATGGATGAGGCTAATGGTGCCATAGAAAGCACCACATGCAGCTCTCCACAATGTAAAGCATCCTACAGTATGAGGCCGAGTGGTTTTACTCCATTGAGTCTGTTAGTTTCTATATCAGCACACCTTAGAGGATATTATTGCAAGGTTTATGATACCATTACCATGGACAAAAAGGGAAATTAGTAAATAAATAATCAGTATTTCTCATAATGACAATAAATCAATGAACAATGAGCAGTTGTTGCTATGGCTACAAACTGTTTAATGTGTGCTTTATTTAAAACGGTAGTTAGACTGACCTGAGAGGTGTGTTCAGACTGAGGTGAGTTGAGGCCTAATTAATTTAAAATGTGTGTGCTGTCTGTGTGTGAGGCTAAGCTGTGGTACAAACACAGCACAGGAAAACTTTGCACTCATACAGATGGTTCGTATTGGTTGCTTGCTATTTTAACATCTATACAGTCGGAACATCTGTCCGACTGTATCTGGGGTGCAGACACCTACCCTTAGACAGGAACACTGATATTGGAAATTCAAAAAAAAATTCTTACAACAATATCTGTGAATGGCAACGACTGTACACTGTATTTCACGTGAGGGACAAAAACTGTGGTTCTGGAAAATGAACAAAGGTAAACTTAAGTAAACATGCTTCATGCATTGGCTCCCAATGTTGCCACTGGACGTAAATCGTAAAGTTTTGGACTGGTCCAATATTATAGTTTTCACAGTTGCTAACACACACTTCTTAACACTGAGTTCATTTTTCCAAACGCTTCACAGTCAGCACAACAGCATTCAGTGTGGATTCAACTGTGGATCACCTTTCATTGCTTTGAACCAAATTTATTGAACTGTTTTCTCACTCACACTCAAACACCACCAAAACGCTGTGTAGTTTATGCTCCATTTTACACGTTAACATTACATCCCAAACATAACACAATTTTACTCTAAATTACACCAACATTTGAGACATTCGGCTCCATTTACAAATAAAAATAAATAAATAAAAATAATTTTATTCCTTGATGACCTCTATGAATACTAGAGGTGAGGAAATGGGGCAGGTGAGGCTGAATACACAGCATTTTCTAATGAGTAGTTTATATCCCATCCCAGGAAGGTGTCTCTTCCTTCTTCATTACTCTCCATTTCTCACCCGTATCCTTCCCCTCATGGGGGTGGAAAGTTTATGACCACCAGCCACGTGATCAGATGCCCCTCTTGGATGCAATGTAATGTAAGTCCTAGGATACTGGGCTTAAAATTCCCTTGAATAACAACAGATGGCCAAAATTTTCTTTATATTCAGTCTGAAATCCCCTTCAGATGTGTCCTTTTTTGACACCACCAATCACTGAAGTATTTTCTCTGGCGATGCTATACTAAGAAATAATAATTTGTTCACTGAAACAGCAACATATAAGACTTTTCCTGAGCTCATAAGATGCAGTAGTTATTTTGTTAACAAAAAAACCCACTTGTTATGTCAAGAACACATCACAATGTGGACACAGTAATTCCTCCCATTGGTAACAGTATGTAGTATATTCAAAATGACAGTGGCGTCCTCCTTAGTGTGAGTGAAAATCAAACTGGAGTCAAACTCTTGGAATGAAAAAAAACAAAACACATAACAACTATTACGAGACTCCCAAAAGAAGCTGACCCGAAGAACAGAGCCTGCAACCGGCATGCCTTTCCCCGTCTTCCCCCTTTCTCTCCTCATGTTTCTGAGGTCAGTAAACAAGAAGTGTGTGTTTCCCTTTAAGGAGCCCCCTCCTTTTGCACAGCGGAGGGAGGAGGAGCAGGCCTGCGGAACAGCGGCTGAGGAGGGAAAAAAAAAAAATCCAACAGAGGACGGTTTCAAGTCCCCCCAATAGAAACTGTGCCTGATTTGTGGCCAATGTTGGAGATGTAAAAAAAAAAAAAAAAAAAAAAAAAAAAAAAGAAGAAGAGAAAGAGAGGGAGGGAGAAGAGAGAGAAGGAGGAGGAGGAGGGGGGAGGAGGAGGAGGGGAAGGGGGGAGAGGGGAGGGAAGGGGAGGGGGGGAGGAAAAACACTAAAGGGGTAGCTATGGAGATGGAGCGTTTTCCTGGCTGCTTTCTTTGACAGGTGTTGAGTGGGGCAAAAGTCTTAAAACAGAATCCAGCATGTACGCCAAAGGTAAAGGAGCTGTCGTCCCTTCCGATAGCCAAGCGAGAGAAAAGTAAGTGAATTCCGCGCTATATGTGAGAGTTTACCTGCTTATCATGCAGGCGAGGGGGGCAGAGGAGGGGAGTCAACTTTCTAAACTAGGTACTGTAATTTAAAAGGAGTGTACTGTACTAAAGTGCGCTCCTCCGTGCGGTTTCCCCCTCCCCTCCGACCACCTTAGAGGTGCGTCTCTTAAACTTTTTTATTTATTTTTTTTTAAATTTTACCTCTTGTTTGCACTTTTGCTTTTTGCACAGGATATTTACTAATATCGTGTACGTGTGCAAAGCGCACACACCTCTTTTGTAACTCGCAACGGTTTGGAGAGCAACAATGTATTTTTTTTATTGTGTGATCCTCTGTAGTAAACTGCACGTTTCTGCTGCTGCATCTAAAGTAGGAGAAGCGCATTTTCGTTTCATTTCGGGTGAAACATGTTTCTGCGGGGTGCTCGTCCCTGTGCGGGCAGGCTGCTCGGTGGTCTCGTGTACATTTTAGGACGTGAAGCTGCTGGATGGTTGAATTATCTTGTGGTTGTAGACATAGAAACGTTCAGCTTTGTTGCTCATGTTTTTGAGGCGCTTTGCCGGGCGCAGTCAAACCTAGCGATGAAGGGAAAAGTTTTGTCCCATTCGGCAGTCATGCAGCGGTGGTAAACTTTTTAGCATCCACTCACACGAAGGAGAGTCATGCTGCCACGGACATTGAGCTGTAATCATGACTAAAGGAGACTTTTATCGTTAGACCGGTTGCTGAATGTAGAGTCGCATGTAATTATTATGGTTTTTGTGTCTGGAAATGTTGCAACAAAAAAAAAAAAAATAAAAAAAAAAAACCCACTGAGGTGTGCTTTTAAATACGATGCAGCTAAATGCATTGTTTGCTAAATATTGTGTTGGCGTTTAATGTTGTTTATTTACGTATAAACAACGCTTGTCGGTTCATGCACTGTCGCTTTTTAATTAAACGTAGAAAGCCAATGTAACTTTTAAATGTCACTGTCCCTTATATACTGGAAGCTGCACTGCTTCTCATGCCTGCTCTTCCTTTGCTATCCAGAATATTTCTGTGTGGGACCATTCAAAGAGTTGGACCCCCTTTGCATCCCAGCACTTCAGATCAGTAGTCTTTTATCATCATTAGCTATTTTTAAGCATGAAACAGTCTGAGGTTAGAGGAGTGAGGAGGAATCCCTGCTGAGATACAATTGTAATCTAAAAACACTGTCAAGTCCTGGGAGGCTGTGCTGTTACACAGCACCTCATACATCTGTAATAGAAACAAAATTTCTTTGGAGACTCTCTTGTATTTTTTGATGCATTGCCGCGTCACATTCAATTGATTAAGCTTTCTAGAGATGTGGCTTGCTCATGTGCTTAGTGTAAGCTTCCTCGAATACGACTTTGTACATGTCTGGTGCCAAGAGTGTTTAATTTCACTCTGAATTCACATCAGTTTATTGGAAAATTGAGCAGCTCTCTGTGTGTTTGTGTCTGCGTTGAAGAGTGAATCCTAAATGAAAACAGTCCCATGTGGTTTTATGAACAGCAGGCAGAGTGACCTTTGAACCAGCATAGGATGCTTTAATATTGCATATGAACCATGAGCAGACGCCAGGCTGCTTTTACACCTGTTCGTGTGCCTTAGCTTCGTCACTCTGTGTACAATACATTGAAATCAATGGCTTATTTAAATGCTGTGTTTTTGGACAGTTTTTAGTTGCACTTGCTTGTTCAGGGAGTGTGGATTATGCTCCATGTGTTATTGGTAGTGAAATCAGTGCAGAGGCAGCATGTATTTCAAATGATGGTGTAGGAGGAGGATTAATAAATTAACTCATACGAAATGCAAGTCTTTTGAGAACTGGAAATGATGAATGCTTCTGTGGTGAGGCTGCTTGTGAATAACAAGATTCTTGAATTTGTTTCTTTTAAGTGTTGTTTGCATTTATTCCCACCCCTCATTTATCAGAAGCGCCACAGTAAATATGTTATTTAAACCTGTGTATAGGCTATATTTAGATCAGTCTGTGTGTCTGTATCTGTGTGTGTCACAGGCCTATAGTCATTGTCCAGACATAATGGGCCACGCGTGCCCTCTCCCCTCACCTGTCTTGTCACCCTAACCTGCCCCGCAGGGCCAACACATGTTTCCTTGTAAACGTGGAGTTCACAACAGCTGCCTCAATGCATCACTGAATTAGCTCATATTCATATTTACATATTCATTTGGCTCTTTACATATTCAGATATTGAAAAGAGGGCGCCCCGGATGGACTTGTATCGGATTAAAGCAGACTCGGTTATTACAGCTGCAGCTCTTGCTTAGAGGATTGATAATCAAATCATATACTTACTTAATTGGATAAACTATAAGTTGATAATACAACTTTTCTATCTCTCTCCTGAAAGTAAGGTTGGAATCAGTTCTGGTTCAAAATACAAGAGAAAATTAAAAATATTTACATCACTGTACATCAGCTCTAATCAAATATTTAGCGATTATTCTTCGTGCGCTCCACAATATGCACTTACTCCAGTAATGACAGTTTGAGCTTATTATTCTTTTGATTTAGACTAAGTCGCACTATAATGCAGTTCGATTTGATACGTACAACTTGTTGAAGGAAGAGTACAAACTAGAGAAAAATGTAACTTGTCCTTGGCAGTGTTTTCCCTGTACAGTTGAAAACAGTCAGACAATACAAGGGTGTTGGCACCACATGTAAATTGCACTGGGCCATTTGGTGCAACAAGGACGAAGTTGCAAAAGGAAATATTTATTGATGAATCTATTTTAATTTTTATGAACCGCCTTCTTCTGTAGTCCCTGGCAGGACTTCTGCTGCTGTGAGTATTATTTGACAGTGTTGTCTCATTAAATCTTAAAGTATTTCACATACAGGACGTACAGTACACAAACAGTATTTCAAAAAGAGAGGGCCCGCAGAATGTATTTTTTAACACCGCACTTGGTTTTGTTAGCAGTCTGGTGTCGTTTTGAGTGACGGCCAGCTGCTGAGGCTTTTCAGGGAAACTGGGTATTAACCTCAGTCTGGAAGTCTTGGAAAAGCCAAAAGAAACAGTATCTTTATAATTATTTTTACAACACCGTCTCTATTAACTCCAAGGAAAGAGTGAATTTTTAAAAAGATCTGACAGCGGTAGCTTACTGTATGTGCTGCAAAGTTGTCAGTGCTGCAGGTGATCTCCTACATAACACCATAGGAAGTGACGCTTCGTTTGTTTCAGGTAGGACTTGTGAGTTTCGCTACAGCTGGTGCCTTGATGCATGTTACCTGGTGTGTACAGGTGTTCAGCGGTAGACACTAAAAGTTTAAAAGAAAAAGCAAATGCTCCTCTATAGTAAAGCAGGTCCTCCTATGTTTAATAGTAAACACTTCATTTAGCAGCCACCTGAATAGTGTAGAGTAAAATGCTCCAAGATACCTACTCAAGTGTGCATTTCAGTCTGTTTACAGCACTGCACAAGGCCGTGTGTGTGTGTGTGTGTGTGTGTGTGTGTGTGTTGTGTGTGTGTGTGTGTGTGTGTGTGTGTGTGTGTGTGTGTGTGTGTGTGTGTGTGTATGGTTTTTTTACTTCATGTAAAGCCTTGAAACCAAGGCTTGAATCCAACCTGTTTGTTCAGAAATACAACATAAAACAGTCACACGTACATTTCACACTTATGTGGATTCCTCCACACAGCCAAGGCCTCGCCATACAAGTAGAGTTGAGCTGCCTGGTCTCGCCGTCTTGAGATCACATGTATCAATCATGAGGGGGGGAGTGAAGTGTTTTATTTGCACATCCTTGAGAAGCGTTATTGTGATTAGACATTTTGTAAGAAGAGATGCTAATAATAATGATAAAGATAAAGGAAGAACTATTGCTCTTGTGACCAGAGAAATTAATTACTCTACACTATTTTTTTTCCCAGTGTTTCCCAGTTTTTATTTAATTTAATTTGATCAGGGGTAACACAGCAGCTTCAATATTAATGTCACCTTATTATTTAGTAACTGGAACCCCTTTGAAATGTGCACTGATGAATCCGGCATCTTAATTAAAGGTGCCATTCACAGAAATATTTCATAGTGTGATCAAACATCTCATTTTTAAAAGCCCGTCCTTAGTTTTCTAAAGTATTCTGCTCCCTGCATTTGTTTTCTAATACTCTCTGTTTGTTGACAGACATTTTTTGTGAGATTTCGAGTGTTTCTGGATTTGTTTGGGGAAAGAACTTCAAGTGTAAAGTTAATCAGTTTGTTTTGAACATGGGGTTCTTTACATCCTCCACTCCTCCTCTGGCTCCTCCCACGTATTTACATGCAGTTTAATGGGGATCTTCAGGTCTGAATGCATGGTTTTGATTCTACACAGATGGCTCTGCCATCTGCATTTTAGGCTTTTGAGGGAAGCATAAAGAGCTGCGCACTAACATAGGCAGAAACACTGCTCTAAAAGTAAAGAAACCCTTGATTTACCCTCGGCACCCTTTGGCTGACTGTGCTTTCATTCAGATATGTCAACAGTCAATTAATGCTGCCTTTCGTCAGCTGCTTTGGGTGCATCCGCACAAATTTGTTAGTTTTCTCACTTGAAATAAAGGAGACAGTATAAATATTGAGGCTACGTGCTTGAAGTTGTTAATCAGTTTGGCAGAAGAGAAGTGTTTGTCTTTAATTAGAATACAGAGAAAAGTATGTGTCTGAACAGGTAAAAAGACATAATGTGTTCCTTAAGTCTTTTTAGATGTATAAAACAAGTGATTCTTTTTAAAGTTTGGATTAATTTTTCCTGGTAAGTGACCTCACATTGTTGTCCTCATTAACGCCTATGGGAGGAGACTGTGGTGATAACAAAAGTATGTCAGCTATGTCAATAATAATCCCTTATCACAAATCAGTGAAGCTCTCTCCTCTGCCTCTTTCACTTAAAAAACATATTTGTGAGTGAAAACTTTTCAAACTTTGCTGAAAATGAACAAGTTATCAGACAATGAAACTGTGAGGTTAGAGGACATTTACAGGTGAGTCTGATGATTGGTAACTGCACAGAGCAGAGTCAGGCTGGCTGCTGGTAGGAGAGTCAGAGTACTGTAAGTGTGTGTGTGTGTGTTTGTGTGACAGTGTGTGGATTAACCCATGGCTAAAGCCATGCGTGTTTACACGCTTATAGACACTGATTTGTTTTGACAAAGGAACTGCCATAACAAAGCCAAGCAAATATAAACAGTGTGTGCAGTGGGAATAAGCTTTAGTGAAACAGCTTCACAGTATCACAGGTGTCTCAAACAGGAATCCAACCTTTCATTCACCTTCAAGTGATACATCACTACATTCACACCTGTTCACCACCACAGTGTCAGATCTGTGCTGCTTTTATAAGATGTCTATAAATATTTAATATTTAGGAGATAATATTTTGTGTTTTTATTCAGTTACGCTTCGTGTTACATAGAGGACGCCACTGGATCTATAAATTATGTATGCTATATATCTTTATTCTTTTCCAAAAGACTTAGATTGTGTATGAAAGCAGATGCAGTAACGGGCACTGCTTAATCCTCTTCCATCACTTCCTCCGTGCATACCTTACCTCGCCCTGCCCCTGCTCTCACTGCTGAATTATTGAAACCAAGACATGAAAGTTAATTTGCTAACTGTCTGTGCTTTAGCTGGCTAAACTCAGCTGAGAGGCCCTTGTCTCTGGAGGCGAGGGAAGGAAAGGGAAGGCTGGACGGGGCAGCCTGGGGCTAAATGTCAGGTGTGTTTCCAGGGGACGAGGCAGTGGGAGAGATCTCCTTGATGTGTGGACATGGAGCAAAGTACTAGTTAGGCCACATGAGGTAAGGGCCAGTAAAGGAAAGAAGATCAGAAATGGTGTTGTAGTGTTGTGTGCCTCAGCTACAGTCCAGCAAGGCTGGAAACCCGTTGCAAATGATCTTGTAGCTTAAGAGAGGGAGCATGAGAAACAGACAGCAGATGCACCACATGGCTTTGTGGTTATTGCAATGTAAACTCACACACTAGCTTTATATCATGATATCCAGTCAGCGGTCAAGGCAAAGGTCAAACGTTCTTCCTTCCACTCAGACTGATCTCCTGTTTCTCGTCATGTAAGTTGCTACAGAATATTTTATTGTTAAATTTCATTTGTGGATGTTTTCGGCCGAGGAAGGAGAGTGAAATGTGTAGGAGAGGAAATGTGAGACGAGAAGTGGACTGTGTGTGGTTGTGGTTTTGCCTTGTAAGCATCTCATCTTTTATTCCTGAGTGACATGTGTAACTAGTGCAAGGTTCACAGGGAAGGAATTCAGGTTTACAGTATGCACAGAGGGAAAAGTTGTGGCCCTGACCTTCAGTTTGCCTCTGACACAGCTCTCCTGTACAGTACATCCACCCCCACCTCTCCTTTAACTACCTGGCCTTCCTCGGGCTCTGCTCCATGAGCCCGCAAAAAAGTCTCCTCCTCAGCTGAGTTACACTTACTGCTTCTGACAGAGTATAAAAAGGTGTCCCCTGAAGCCTGGATTGAATGAGTGTTTTTAAATAATGCATTGCAGCCAGGGCAGGTGCCCATCGCTAGGGCATAGAGCCCCTCAGATCACACCAGGCTCTGCCATGAAAATTTCATTGCTGCAATGCTCATGGGAATCTCTGTTCGATGCTGTACAGTGTGAACAGGGTGTATAGGAGCTGACGCCTGCCGCTGGGTATTTTCACACTGGGAAAAAAGGCTTGGGGCCCCCCCCCCCCAACGTTTTAAACCAATGGACTCCCCATTTTACCAAAAGCCCGGGAAACATAAACACCCCTGGACTGTTCATGCTGATGGTGCAAAACATAGTCATTTCCCCAAAAACAAGGGAAAAAAGGGACAAATCTGACATTTAAAGTAGTGTTATATCCATCCTCATTTATTTTTTCAGGTTCAATTTGATTCACTCACTAAAATACAGCTAAATGCAGCTGCCAAAACCCTGACCAGAGAAGAGAGGACCTGTGGACTCTCACCTGAGTTGGTTGCATTTATTACCATGCGCTTACAGCCATTCAGGTTTAGGTGCACCAGCGAGATATACAGTATGTGGATGTCTTTTCACCTGCGTTTTGCCCCACAGGGAAGAGGCCACCTTAACTTGGTCTCGAGAGAAAGACATTAATCACTATTTTGAACTAAAAAACAAAAACACTTTGAACTTTTTTTTTTTTTCAGGTGAAAAATAAAAACCAAAACATTTCTTTTGTTTTTTCATTCACATTTAACAGTGTCACTAAAAACATTGAATACCAGTCAAATGTAAGGTAACGGACAGCTGTGCCTTCTTATGAAAAACACAATAACTAGTTTTATCATATGTTATCTGCTGATATAGATGTATATAAAAGTGTGGAATTGCATTTCTTTTTTTTGAGGGTGGGGGATGAAGAAGAAGAAGCTGTGACTTCATCTGGAACCAAACTAAGTGAAATAGAAACCTCTGAAGTGAACAAATCACACAGCAATTTCATTACACAAATTTTCAGGCAGCAACACGTAATTGAATGTGATAGGCTAGCTCCTAAACACAACACTAATCAGTTTCACTCGATGACACCAAGACAGCCGCTCCATCTGAGATCAATATTAAACATTTACAGCAAGTGGTTTCTCCTACTAATCCTTTTCTGTACGTGCAATCTGTGACCTGGCCTGACCACCCCCCCGTCATCACACAACATAGACGTACACATTGTTTTTTAACTGGGTGTTTACACTGAATATCTGAAATGAGTGTTGATACAGTTGTAACTGATGTAAGAGGGAGAAATACAAGAGTCGATAGCATCTAGTGTCTAATGCTAGTTGAAACTGGTTTGGACCAGATTTAGCAGATAATTTTCTTTTAGCGGTTGGTTGATCAGACATTGCAGTGAAAGTCAGCGATATCTTTGAGAGGATAAAGGTTCAGGTTGTTCGACTCACGCCCCGGCTCATTATTGATTAATTCAGTATCATCCTGCATCAACCCAAACATTACAACTCAGTGTCTGCTCCGGCCTTGACGCATGTGATCAGCTTTAAAGCAGTCGACCACCGTACACACACGGGCACAGCGGCTCCCCTCTTCTTGTGGTCTGTGGTCTGTCTAGTCTGCATTTGGTAAGGGAGTAGAAACACTGAGCTGTAGACGCAGAAGACAACATTATTGTTATTAAGTAGCTCTTTTCTGAAGTCTGGGCCAGCCTCTGTAGTCTTGATCCCTTCTTTCTCTCAGGGATGACGGTTACCACAGTTAACAAGGAGACAGCCATGACAAGTAACGAGGATGAGTCAGCTGTTAGAGCGAGCGAGAGAGAGAGCGATAGAGAGAGAGAGAGAGAGAGAGAGAGTATAAAAAAATCACACTGATATGGAGATGTGTGATTTTAATTGATCAGACTCAGAACCATCTACAGTCTTTTGTAATCTGTCTGTCCTTTTACCTCTTCAGTGGAAAAACAGGCCTTTGTTCAGTCGGATCGAGGTTGGAGTGGTTAAAGGAGCAGTTCAACATTTGGGAAATAAGCTCAGTAGATTTCTTGCATAGCGTCGGAGAAGAAGATTCAAACCTCTCTCGCATCTGTCCGTTACATTTGAAGCTGTTGCCGGGAGACAGATAGCTTAGCTTAGCTTAGCATAAAGACTAGAAACATTTTATGCTTCGGATCAACGTGTCACACAAACTGATTTTTTTTCACTTTTCTTCATAGTGAAAACAACAATGTGTGTTTTTATTCTTGGTCACATTTTTGGTGGGAAACTGCAGAGTGAAAATTTGAATGACTTGTTTAAAACGATGTTATAGTGAACCAAGTCAGATTAGTGTTATTAGTTATATATAAGTATGATTCGTTCTCTCCATGACTAAATTGTTAAACCTGCCACAGTTCTCCTTTCAGCTGCAGTTTCTGTGACACTCTGTGTTTGGTAACGGCTTTAAAGACAGATTTAGTATTTTTGCTGTCTCCACTAAATTAAATGACTGCTCATGATGTGAAAGGATTGCTGGTAGAGCCTAGTCCACTAGTCACCACCAAACTTTTCAGCCCTTTGATACTTGTATCAGCTATGTTGTTGCTGTTGTTGTTGCTGTTGTTGTTGTTGTTGTTGTTGTTGTTGTTGTTGTTGTTTGAGCCTGTGGTTGGGTCCCGACAGCTCTCTCTAACACCCCTGTATTTGAACCATATTTGAGTTTTATGGACCAATTCAGAGCTAAAATGTGAGTATTTGTCAGGATGTGGGATTTAACTCAAATGGGATGCTCATGTCGCTCTGTGTCTGTTGGTTACGTAAAAGCTTGATAGGCTGATAATATGTGAGGACTGTGTTTCTGTGAGTTTGTTTAGGAATCTTTCATTTTAAGAAATTAATTACAATTTATTGCCATTTTTCCACCCCTATGCCTGATGCATAAATAAGCATCAGCACGTGTAATTACAGGAATCCAGCGAGCACTGTGGTACTATCTGAGAGTTCAACTTCAGCCACATCTGTGGATATTTTTCGTCTCCTCTGTCCATGTTTCTACACTATTTTGTTTTCAGCCCCTGTGCCTCAACAGCTCAGTTCCTAAAACCACAGGGAAATGGCTGAGTGCCACCGAGGCTCTCCAGCTCAGAGCTGCAGAGCTTTCCATCACACGTTTACAACTCCTTCGCAGCATATATGATCTCCATACTGTAAAAACTCTTGTTTATCCAAGCTCCATCTCAGATGACACAGTGATGATTTCTGCCAATTGTGAACATTTGCTGGACTATAGTTGATGGACCACATGAAATGAAACAAGTGCGACACATTTAGGGATGAAGAAAGAGCATTAGCTTGTTTTGAAATAATCTTTGAAATGAGCAGTGTTTTCCAGAGTGAAATGATTTGAGGAGCTAATGGAATGTATAAGATGTGATCCTCCGCACTGACCTCTCTCTCCCTCTCTCCTTGTCTCTGTTTTCCAGGTTAGCTTTATATGTGTACGAGTATTTGCTCCATGTCGGCGCACAGAAATCAGCACAGACCTTCCTGTCAGAGGTAAGAAGTTCTTTCAGTTCCCTTTGAAAGGAAAAGGATTCCCTCTCTATTGTATGATCAGGAATGGAACTCACATTATAGGTTGTCGTGGGTTCAAGCAGCTGTTGACTAATCTTCCTACAAGCTGGGGTCTGGACTTTGGAAACTATAACAATATTAATGTCAGTGAGCTAAGGCCTGTTTTATTTATTTATTTTTTTACAGTGGTTGAACAACAGTAATGTTCTTTTTTACTGTTTATTAATTTGGGACAATGTAAACATGGCATCCATAGGGCTACGTAATTACCTGCCCTTCATTATTATCTCTAATTTGTAATCATAAAGTCTGTATAATCAGAGCAGTTTGACATATTGTAAGCATGTGCTGCTGCTCACTTTCAGCGGTGACATTTAGAAAGCGAAGCCAGTCATCAGTGAGGTAAATCGAGTGTACCTTTAATATTTGAAACCATTCCAAACATAACCATTTGTCCCAGGTCTGCTAGACTTATTAGTCTCATATTAGGCCCCTGAACTGTCGAAGAGGTAAGGGCTCTAATGTGTTGCATCCTTTTCCTTAATGGACATCCTTCCTGCTAATGGTCCTGTGTCCAGGCCTTCTCCTGTACAACACCTCTCCTGCCCACTGGCTTTATTCGGCTCCACTTAATACGCTTCCCAACACTGAGAGAGGGCTTTAATGGCAAGCAAGGGCAGGTCTATATCATTCAACTTTAATACTGACATAATTTCATCAGGTGAGCTCGGTGTAGAGTCACATAAAGATACGGTTGCACCCGCACAAGCTCACAGATGTGTGGCGCACACGCACGCACGCACGCACGCACGCACACAATGCACACGCCCAGAAGTGAGAGTGTAGTAAGCTTTAACTTTAACAGGACATTTTAACAAGCTGTTCAGCTGGTCACCTGTGTGCGTGTGTGTGCGTCTGTGTGTGTGTGTGTGTGTGTGTGTGTGTGCGTGTGCGCGTGCGTGTGTGCCTTCAGTCTACCTACGAGGATAGTAATCCCTTATCTATTGAAAGATGTGTGCATGTTTTTCTCTGTGAGTGAGTGTATGTGTGTATTTGTGTGAAGACAGAGACTGTGATATACAGATGCTGGGAGAGCTGAACGCACTGCTGCTTAAGGAAACATCTTCACCCCTTTAAGTGCTTGCAACAAGTTTTGGTGACGTGGAAAAGTTTTGTTTTTAATTTGCTTAGGAACCAATGGAGTTCTGATTACATGTTCAGGTAAAGGAATAGTTTTGTGAAAAGGTTTTGCTGAGTTATGCCCCAATTAATCTTTTAAAAAGTAATATCTCCTTCAGTTGAGTTGAAAAGGGTTTGGATTTTTGAAGGAAAGAAATTAAAGATAAAATAGAAAAAAAAAAAAAAACTTACCCTAAACCACTCTCACTGGGACGGAGGCGTCAATCACACGCAATGAGACAGAATTTGTTTGCCTTTGCTTATAGTGTGCAGGCAGGAGGGCGAGTGGGCACGGCTGCTGGAGGCCGGCCCACCTGCCAACAGCCAGGAGTGGACATCTAAAAAGCACAGGGAGATTAAGTGGTCGGGCTGCGGAGAGCCTCACTGATTTCAGAGTCCTTGTGGGTGAATCTTCTCCCAGAAATTGAGTGTTATTGGTGAGCTGCTGGAAAGGGGTGAAGTTGTGGGTCGCAGGCAACCAGAGGCACACACACACACACACACACACACAAACACACACACAAACACAAACACACACACACACACACACACACACACACACATTCATAGATTCACACACACTTAAACGGCCTCAAACAGGAATTAAAACAACATCTATATAGACAGGGATTAAAACAACATACACACAGACACTCACACAAACAGCCCATGTCCACAAGGCATGCATGCTAAGACTGCTAAGTCAATTTGACGCCAGTTGTCTCAAATGCTGCGCCTGCAACGGTATATTGCTTAATGATTTTGTTTATTTCAACCACAGCTTCGTTTTCATTTTGGTTGTCTTATATGGTCAGAGTCAGTGTATTAGGATTAGACTGACAGTAATGGGTACATCCAAGCAAACACTGCAGCTTGACCTTTCACCTTTTCCCCTTCATGTGCTTCTAGCTGTAGGCTTTCAAGTGTTGAGGGATTTCTCATGAGTATTGGAAGGTTGCAAACAGACAGATTTGTTCTATCCAATGACCGTGTTAGCGCTCGCTCACTGTTCCCCAGCTCTTCTTAAAGTCCACAAGACCTGATCACCCTCTCCTTGCTTTGATTTTTTTCCCCTCTTTTTCTTTCTTTTATACATTGATCATCCCTCTTTTCTCTCCTTTCCCTCCCTTTATGCTCCTGTTAAACCTCCTCACTACTTAGTGCCTCCTTGTTTCCTCCTCATTCTCCTGCTGCTTTCTTCTCACAATAGTGAACAAGAGTGCTCAGTGCACGACAATGAGACAGTGTTCCCATAAAAAAACAAGCCCCTGGGCAAGCAGCTTATGATATAGTTAGGTTTTATTGTTAGGCGACCTTTAGTAATCTAGCACTGTAGTAATTGTGAGAGGAGGAAAGGAGATGGATGGATGGATGGATGGATGGATGGGTCGACAACTTTCACACAGGAGACCTCCGTGAAAACGATAACCAGCATTGTTTCTTTTACCCTGTTACCATGATAACAAAGGTCCATATGTGTCATTAAGAAAGACAGTAAATAAAACACAACAACATTGAGAAGTACCTTCGTAAGTACATAAGAGGCATGTAAGATGCACTATAAACAAAGAATATGCAGGTAAATACAGACAGTACTGGGCAATATTCTTTTTTAAAGCTCCTTTTGAAAGTTGAAAACTCTAGAAAAAACAAATTTGAGTTTTTTGTCAATACACAACAGACATTTCTGATGAACACTCTCAAGGCTAATGGTAGGAGTGTAGTCAATATATTCAGTAAAGATTTTTAAAAACTAAAATATAGATAACAAAGCTAAATTTGTCTTGTTTTCTTCTGTTGGGTTGTATTGTTTTGTAGGTATTCTATAGATTGAGGATGATTTTTCTTAATTCCGGCATGTGAGTTGTTAAAGGAGTGAAGATGTTTCCTTAAGCAGCAGTGCGTTCAGCTCTCCAAGCATCTGTATATCACAGTCTCTGTCTTCACACAAATACACACATACACTCACTCACAGAGAAAAACATGCACAAATGTTTCAATAGATAAGGGATTACTATCCTCGTAGGTAGACTGAAGGCACACACACACACACACAAACACACACACACACAGACACACACACACACACACACACCTGCTCATCTAATGAGAGCGCTATCACCTGGACTCTCCTGCCTCAATTAGCCTCTGTTCCTCCTTCAGTGAGAAGCTCATGCACACGCACACACACACACACACACACATACACACACACGTTTATAGTATACACACAAAACACTTCTGTCCCCAGGAGAACTCGCCACTCTATGCTCTCTTGCACAGTGCAGCGCTCAGCTCTTTAGCAGCATTAAATCAACAGGCCCACACCCACATACGGCACATCACATCACTATAAACTGCACTGGGGAAATCTATAGAATAGAGCCTTTAATAGAAATCTGAAGCTTGGATCTGTTTTTCTATATATATATATTTGGAAAAATAGAGAAATCTTGCTGCTCTCATGCTGTCCTCACAGACTCTGGTGAATCATCACTCAGACTGTATGCACTGAGTGTGTGTGTGCGTGTGTGTGTGTGTGTGTTGTGTGTGTGTGTGTGTGTGTGTGTGCCAAGTCACGGCAGTAGGAGTGTGTGAAGCAGGCAGCGGGTCTGCTATCTCTCACTGGATCTTATCTCGGTGTCCAGATACAGGCAGGAGCTCTGCTGGTTTGTGAGGGCAGTGGAGAGGGCTGCTGCTTCAAGACAGTCACAGTGTCTCATCCGCAAACTTCGCACCGCACTGCACTTCACTGCACTGCCCGTCAGCCTATTTTTCTGTCTGACCATCGCTCTGTCTGTCTAAAGCTGGAAGGACAGTTGAGCAAAATGATTACATTATGCATAAAACATGCAGCAGTGTCTAATTTTTCATTTCCCTGCTCTGTCTTCTCCCCTCAACCCTTTTCCTCTATCCCACTTCTTTCTCTCAGATCCGATGGGAGAAGAACATCACACTTGGGGAACCTCCAGGATTTTTACATTCATGGTGGTGGTATGTATACGTTGAAGCTCTCTCTTTTTCTTGACCACACACGCATTGTTTTTTTTTTTTTTTTTCAACAGCTCACATTCATACAGTAGAAGTACTCTTGATGGTCTGAAAGAATGTGAAGGGGTGGAGAAGGACAGTAATTGCAGGGAATGCTAAGTGCATCTTCTCACACATG
The DNA here is from genome assembly GCF_021018895.1 of Seriola aureovittata. NCBI lineage: Eukaryota > Metazoa > Chordata > Actinopteri > Carangiformes > Carangidae > Seriola > Seriola aureovittata. The sequence goes on along the minus strand of NC_079369.1, from coordinate 9,228,428 downwards.
TTTAAGTGCTGTACTTCTGGCGTCCCTCTGATTGACAAGTGAGCTAACTTCCTTTGCTCTGTTATTTAATTTTAACTGTTTAAAAAAACAGCTCACATTGAAGCATGTACTGTCCAATCAAATTCAGAATCAGATTCTCTGTCACCGGGTTTTCAAAGTCTGACACTGCCCCCCCCCCCCCCGGACAAAAATGGGACAACTGTGTCATCCTCAGCACAGCCCCCCCAACCCCAAGTGTTGGAACTGCAGCTCTCATGACACTTTAGGGGGGGATGTAGATAAGAGGTATAATGTTGCTGTGGATTCAGTGAGTTTCTTTGCCTGCATTTGCAAATTGGCATCATTAAAATTAAACCGAATTAACTGTTAGCAGTTGATGTTTGCCCTATACCCATGTGTGTACAGGCAGCTATCACGGGATTTCTTTGACACTCAAGAAAACATAAAAACATGGTGATTCTCAGGCAAGTTCAGGAGATATAAGGAGCCTCTTTTTTTCTATCATTTCTAAGGGGATTTATGGAGATTTATGGAGATTTATTTGCGTTGAAAATCAGAGATATTGATACCTTCAAAAAATCATCATAAGGTCTTCGATAAGGAGTGCCATGAATTGTGGCAATTGGGCACTGAGGTTTTTAAAGTAACTTAATTGCAGTTTAAAACTTCTGCTCCATCACAAGGTTTTTGAGACTCTTGTTCAACTTGATGCTTCATGCAACAGAACAAGGCTCTGACGTGGCTTGTCCCTCTTTTCTTTCAGCTTCTTTAAACAAATCCGTCAGATCTGTTAATGCTAGATAAATAGAGAACAGTGTTTTCTGGAAGAACGGGGTCAGTGGGCTTACGGCCTGACACGTACACTGTTTTCCTCCATGTCTGAATAAGAGGGAATGGAAACACCCAAATGTAGGATTCCCCTTTTCTAGTTGTCAGGCCAAGAGCTAGAAAATCAAGCTTTGAGTCAAAGAGGGGAGCAGACATGCAGTAAGGAGGAAGCTGGGCAGCTGGAAAGACTGCAGACAAACAGACGAGCAGGCAGACACGCAGGGAGGTTGAGAGGCTGAATCTTCAGCAAGGCAGCACGAGAGGTGAAGAGAGCCAGGATAAGAGGTTTGACAGGGCTCGCTTTGTTTGTCATTCATGCTATCCTGCTCATCCCCAAAGCCCCCTGGCCGGCCCTGTGTAATAAACCCGGACATGCGGCTTCATTCATTCATCCTCTCTGGCCCCAGCGTGTGTTGTAATTGTGCCGCCTGTTGACACGGTTCATAATGGTCCTTAAAGAGCCTGGCTTCTCTCAACCTGACAGCTCTCAATTGGACAGCTACCAGTAATGCTGACAGAATGACATACACAAACATACAGCACAGTGTAAGTTTGCTCTCGCCTCTGCCCGAACCAATAAGAGGGCTCAGGGAGACTGGCCCAGTGTGTGTGTGTGTGTGTGTGTGTGTGTGTGTGTGTGTGTGTGTGTGTGTGTGTGTGTGTGTGTGTGTGTGTGTGTGTGTGTGTGTGTGAGAGACAGAAACTGTACTACTTTCTGACTGTATTGATATATTTCAGCAGAGTGTGGGAGATGACCTTGTGTGTGTGTGTGTGTGTGTGTGTGTGTGTGTGTGCGTGCGTGCCAGAGAGCAGTTGGAGAGTAGGCTGATGATTAGCCAGACTGAGCAGGGCAGGGCTCCAGTGTAGTATGACCTAGCTGAGGGGCGTCTGTCTGGGCCACGCAGCACGTGGACATGGAGACTCACTGGGGGTGGGGTCCGGGGGTCGGCTAGGAGGAGGGGGAGGAGGGGGGCGGAGTCCCTTGTCCACCCCCTATGCCATGCAGCAAACCCCCCCCACCCCCCACCCCCCCCTTCAACCTCCAGCCTCCCCCAAAACAAAAGCTCCAGATGGTAGGAAAGCCACCAACCTCCCTCATCCCTCACCCTTCGCTCCCCCTCCCTCAACCTTTGTCTGGAGGCCTGTCCCTTTGTTTGCGGAAGAGAGACCCCCGAACGGATTAACTCTTTGCATTCCAGCCTCTTTTGTGTTAAACAGCCAAATCTAAGACCCCGACCCCACCGCCACCCCAGCTCCACCGCCGCCGTCCCCTCCTCAGCTCCTCACTGAGGTTTTCTTCCCTCCTGTCTCTGTTTCTGTGGCTGTTTCCTGTAGGACAGCGTTGGTAGGTGGGGGGGGCTTCAGAATAAGACCGTGGCTGTAAGAGGGGGAGGGGGAGGGATGTTGGGGGAGGAAGAGGGAGGCTGGTGGTGGGGGTCACTCATCCACATCTGTTGTTATGGGTGGAAGGATAAAGAAAAGGCTCAGCGAGGGCTGCAGGTGTTGATTGTGTCATTAGCTCCCTCTCTATTGGCTGCTGCTAGTTGTCTCCTCCTTATCCCAAAATCGATTGCTTTAACCAGTTTTCACTGGATGGCCTCTGAATCCTCAATACACACCCCCACCCCCCATCACAGAAAACATTAACACACACAAAAACCTCAGCACAACAACAGTATGTAGAGGGATCCTCTGTGTGATAGCCTCTGGCTGAAATTCTTGTTTGTGAGGGGCAGAGAAAACAGTGAGAGTACAGCCAAGCTCTGCTCTTAAATGTCTGGGCTGCTCTTTATAAACACAGGTACCAGACAGTCTTCTTCGCCATTCTCCTTCTCCTTCTCTTCTCCTTGTCTAATTCATCCTTCTGTCTACACTTCATACCATTCAGACTGTAAATATGAGCAGCTGAGTCGGAAAAACCATTCACATCAGCCTCCTAATTGTAATTCAGAGTTGGAGACATTGGGATTTTTCTGACAGCTCTGATATTTCACACTTGGTGAAAAGAAGTACGGTGTCAACAACATGGTGGCAAAATGGCTGGAAAGTCTCCATCACTGGAGTCTAAATATAATCCAACATTTATACTCATACTGTTCGCATCTGGTCTCAGTTTCTAAACTACAAATATGTAACGAAACAAAAATGGCTCGTTTTATCTTATCTGGTGTGGCTGCAAGGTTAGCAGTGGGGGTAGCCATCTTGGAATAATGGAGGAAGTTTTTGCGTTCTTCTCAGTCTGCCAGCCTTTCATGAATGCACCATATCCAAATACAATCCAAGTCGTGTAGAGATACGGTAGTGAAGATATCGGGTACTTCCTAAAAGCGCAGACAACAAACTGCTTGAAGTAGTTGAGTTTGGAATAAATGGGGCCTGGTTTCACCACCAATTCATACCTGCCAAATTTAGGACTAAAATCAGTTCAGGTCAGTGCACCTGAGTAAACCCACGCAGAGCTTTCCAGTTCAACGTGTGATTTCACAGCATCGACTGAAAACTGTTTGACACACTGATGTTTGGGGGAAAGGACACACGGGGAGTCAAAAACAGGAGAAGCTGTGTCGCACTTTGCAATTTTATACAACCTCTGCTCCACAAAACAGATGTGGGATGGTTTGCAAACAAGTCGTGAGAGCGGAGAAGATGGTCAAGTGCTTTTGCAGAAACAACCCATTTTAACTTGCTGTTGCGTTTAAGGTGTCACCGTGATTCCATCGCTACCTATTTTGTATGAATTTATTTTGAATGTGTGATCACTTTGTCTCAGACTGTCCAAAAAGTCTGTGCCTGAGTGCAGGAATATCCTCCACCTGTCTAACAACACCCATGCAACTTCATTTTTTTGTTGCTTCCTCTTAAGCCGTTAATCTTCTTGCAATGACAGTTGCTGTATTTATTAGCCACAGTCCAAAGGGAGTGTTGCTGATTTACATGGCACTGTGATGTTGTTTCCTCCCGCTCACTGAACGCACTGCTGCTAGGAGAATAGCTGCTACTTGAGTCAAGGTAATAAAGACAACTGGAAGGGTTGTGTTTCTCCGCCTCTGCTCTTTGATTGCAGCATTTTGTCCCATTAAGAAGAGTCTGCTCTGATAAGAGGAGGAGACGGCATGGTTGGCTTTCTGTAACTTTATTTTTTGGATTCTGGTTCTTTCAGTTATGCTCTGTCGACCTCCTTATCTCAATTTGTCTCCATCTCTGTCTTAATTTCTATTTCTTTTCTCTTCTGACTGACTTAATGTCTGGTTAGATGGCTGGCCAAAGACATGCATAGGATTATCATGTAGACCTGCCACCAGCAGCCTGTCTTTCTGTGTCTTTGTTTACTCTCCTTATTATAATGGAAAAGCACATTGTAACCACTGGCTTTGTCAGACCACAGTTAATTGCAAATAATTATCGTGATGGCATTTCATTTTAGTAATTGTCTTCTTCTGGACGGCTGGACGCTAATCCCTTCCTCCTCTGTTCTGGATATAAAGTGTGTGTGTTTTTGTGTGTGTGTGTGTGTGTGTGTGTGTGTGTGTGTGTGTGTGTGTGTGTGTGTGTGTGTGTGTGTGTGTGTGTGTGTGTGTGTGTGTGTGTGTGTGTGTGTGTGTGTGTGTGTGTGTGTGTGTGTGCTGACAGTGCCAGCTCATATTTTTTCTTTAGCCTTGTTTCTCATTTGAATGAATGAAAAAAAAAAAGACTTTGCATGACTCTGAGCTGCAATTTAAATCTCTCCTGTGACCCTTCAAAGTAAGAGCAGTTAAAAGTTTCCCTCTTCACAGAGTTGTGTGGCTCAAATACCACTAGTTACTGCCCATAATACCATAAAGAGCTTCTCATGATGAGATGATTAGATTGAAATGATTAGATAATTGGATAGAAAATTTACTATTACAAGGGTGTGCAGAGTACAAGATTTCTTGCAGATTGCTGGTGCTAATTAACCGCGAATGTTGACTTCCCAGATAATTTCTAAAGATTAATGTCGTTGAAAAGGAAGCGACAACAACTATGACATGGGCTTACCCCCTAAATGTGGGTGGGACTGTCAGATCAGAGCAAACAATGGTCACATTCATTCTAGCAATAGATGAGCTGGCACAGTAAAACAGATTTTTCTTCCCCTGACGGCACCATGACCCTGAAAATTTAGTTTTCAGAGAATCTGTGTTTAATTAGGAGAGAACCAGAGTAATTTTGCTTGCTATTATAACACCTCTTCTCACCTAATGGCCCCTTTCATCTCCTTTTCTTCCCATTCTAACTCTATCCAGAAAAATCCATCCTATGTCAGCCACCTAAAAAATGATGAGAATAATGAAAGTCTTGCTTTCTCTGTTTAGTCCCGCCCACTAGTGATCCAGCTTCAGATTATGCAGAGACACACAGAATGAAATCTCCCTGCGTGGCTCAGACAGACGCAGGTCAGCTGTTCAAATCGCAATATATTTCAGACGCACAGGCCAGGAGATGTTAGATCACCTTGCCCCTACCCCCTGTGCCTGTACCTGCTTGTGTCTTTTCGGTAACAAACTGTAACCTGCGTCCCGTTTCATTTCCCTGAGAGCTGATTGAATTTGTGATGGCCGCGCCTTCTCGCTGCGGCTCCTCTGACGGAGCAGCAATCTCTTTAACACCAACCGATAGATATGATAATGTACACTGGCTTCATTGTCAAGTGACAGAAGGGCAGCACAACACACACACACACACACACACACACACACACACACACCATATGTGTTCACCACCGTCTTTGCACAGTCCCTCTCTGTTCCCTCTGCGCCCTCCTTGTCTAGAGGGGACCCCAGTGCTCGCTGAACGCCTCCGGGCACCAACTCTGTCTTTTAATCTTTAAATACTTTAATAACACATTTCTATTTTAGTTCATATGCTTTGAGAGGTTGGTACTGTGTGCCACAGGGTTGAAATTTATTGTTCTTTTTATTTTTAGGACACCTATTGTTGCACTCTTGTTTTGTTATGCCCTCAAATAACAAAAATCAAAAGGCAAAAGGGAAAGTGTAGATCAGTGATCAACAGTATTTTGTAATAACTGTATTTAGGAGATGATAACACTAACCCATGAAAATCAAACATCCTTTACGGTGGGAAATGACCAACATGTGACAGGGTGCCACTGAGCGATTCTCTGACAGTTCTGGGCAATCAGCTAATATTTTCTGCTCCATTTCGCAGTCTGTCATATCAAGTGTCACGGCTGTTCCTAACATCAGCACAAAGAATGCATGTAACAGTTTATTTGCACCTTTAAATGACAGCAAGAATTTCCTCTCATGAGTTCAGCAGTTCTGTTTTTCTTTTCTTTTTTTTAAATTTATTATACACTGTCCATGAAATCAATATCTTGAAGAAGGAGAACTCCTTAATGTGGACTGGCTTACCAGGTACTTAATTTCAGCGCAGTAATTAAGGGCCCATTTGGAGTGGGACCTGGTGGCTCCTGCTGCCCTGGAGGAGTGGGATTGGTCTAATTAACCAATATGAGTATGGCTGATTGGGCAGTAAGTAACATAATCACAGCTGATAGGACAATAACCTGCAGGTCAGCTGGGCAGACTGAGAGGAACATTTGGAGGCTGGTCCTTCCTGGATAAAAGCTCTGTGGAGCTGAGCTGCAGGCTTCAGGCTGGACTGTCGGGTTGCGGTGGCCAAAATGGAATCTGCACTTTATCTGACTGTAGAGGGTTCTGATTTTTACAAAGCTTTTTGATAGGGCTATCAAACCTCAATACTTTGTGAGCGCTGAGCAAAATGTGTCTTTATTGTTGAGTGTTAAAAACAGAAGAGCTGAAATGCAGAGTTGATTAATCAATTAATTGATCAACAGCAATTCAATTAAGTCCATTTTTAAGTAATATGTGAAAAAGAAATCAGTGGTTCCAGCTTACTGATGTGAATATTTGCTGGGGTTTTTTTGTCGTCTATGATGATAAAGTACATATTGTTTCGTTTGGACAGTTGTTCGGACAAAACAAGCAGTTGAAATATATAACTTCAGTTTTTCATCAGTTGCAGCTCTGTTGTCAAGTATTGAAAGGTAACATCAAATGCATTGAAGGTCTTGTTTACATGTTTTTGGATCAGATATTTTCTGATTTATATCAAAGCTTTTATAGTGTTTTATTTAGTAAAAGACGGAAGATTCCCACATGTTGCTCTCACACTGAAGACATTTATTAAATTGATACTTGAAACCCATGTTTTGCTCTCAGCAGTCTCCTCCAAACTATTAAATTTTGGCAAGTTCTTTTATGGTTCTTATATTAAGAGGCTGTTGCTGCTGTCACTTGTGATTTGATTCATAAAAACTAATGAATAATGTGTGATCATTGACTTTAGTTTTTCATATTCATACCAGTACTTAAACATTTCTAACATAACCTGCTTTAGTAGTCATATAAGATTCTTTGGACCTCTCCATCCGATCACTTTAACCACATGAACTCGAAACTTGTTTCCATTAGAGATTTGCAACCATATCCACAACAGAAACACAAGAAGCAGGAACATTATATGTCTTTGGATCACACAGGAAAGTGTCTAACTACTGTCGCTCTCTTGTCTTGTGTGCACAGTGTATTCTGGGATCTGTACTGCGCTGCCCCGGACCGGAGGGAGACATGCGAACATTCCAGCGAGGCCAAGGCTTTCCATGACTATGTGAGTGAACTTAACCAACCCTCGGGTTGTGTACGAGGGGCACAAATATACACACAACAACCACTTGGACACTCACATTCACACATGGTTATGAGCAGAGAGCACACGCAGAGTGTGTATCAGAGAAACTATTCTGACTGTGATAATGCTGCTGGTTCTTGTTTTGACATGTTTCTTGCTGTCTGCATGTCTGCTGTGTCTGCAGCACCCTCTGTTCTGGATGGGACAGACTGGATAGGCTGCTTTTAAAAATGCAGCACCTATGAACACCAGTTATATATTTTATGGGAAAGCCCTTAGACTTCCATCTTTGAATTTTTAAAGTCTAGCAGAGGTCTTCATGGCATTCTGCCTCATTTCACACGTCCCACCTTGATCGGTTATCTAACGTAAGCAGCACAGCGCTGTAACTCAGCTGCTGCCCGCACTTCCTCAAACGCCGACCCCTGACCCCTCAGGTCTTAGCGAAACTGACAGCCTGAGGTGAAAGGTCGCAGCAATGCCTGGCTATTTATTGGTTCACTCACTGTTTCGTGAAAGGTCAAAGCACATAAAGCAGCTGGCTGATCACACGAGCACATTAACACACACATTCACACACAATACATATACACACAGGACACATTTAGAGCTGGACAGGGCTTTGCTCGGCGTGGCTGCAGTGGCTGGACAGGGCGATGAAAGGTCAGGGTTTACAGCCCCCTTGACCCTCTCATCTTCTGGAGAGTTGGAGCAGTCGATCAGTAACCTATCAAACACACACACACACACACACACACACACACACACGTGATTTTGAAGCGCTGGTTGATGTGTGAGTGGAGTCTTTGTTGTTCCAGCTCTCAATATTACAAATTACTATTCTGTTGTGATTATAGCCTTTAATACGTGAATGTGTTCCTTTTTTAACGTGTCCTTACTATATCAAATATTTGCTTCATGTTGCTTGAGTCATGTTTGAATAAGGATTACATGGGCATGGGTTACGATGTTGACTGGACAGGCCTCTTCATTATGGTTCCACCTTGGCAGAAGTGAAACCTGAAATGGATTAGAGGTGCTATTCTTACCATACGCATTTCATTCAGGCTGTATTAGCCCGTAGCCACTCGCCCATTCAGCTGAACTCTCTTATGAGGTTTGACAGTAAAAGTGTGAGCACTTGTCAGCTGAACAGATTACATTTGTTGTGCATGTACTATGCATTTGTGCGTGCCTGTGTGTGTGAGCATCGGCACGGGTTGATGTGTGCATCTCTGCGTGTGTGTGTGTGTGTGTGTGTGTGTGTGCGTGTGTTGGACAACCATAAGATTAATTACATGGTTAATTAAACCTAGTAGTTAATTAAATCTGACAACTGTGTCTAATTAATCTAAATGCCATATAATTTCCTACACCTTTCTCCAGAGGTAGGCCAGCTGGATACCTGCATGTCAGCTCTTTAACAGCTTTGACAGGCCCGGTCAATATACGGCAGAAGTTTCAAGCTTCCAATTTCTGCCACTGTACAAGCTGCATTTTAATAGTCCATGTGTTTCAGTCTGTGGTGACATTAATCAGTCAGGATCACTAATTCTGTTTTGTGTTTGACCATAGAGGGAATCAATGAAATATAGACTTAAATTGGAGTGAAGGACTTGAAAGGAGGCTATGAGGTCTGGTGAGCTCTTTTTCTTCAACAGACAAACACATAACTTAGTTCAATGATTCAGACGGTGTTGTTTGACCTTTTGACCTGGCTCAAGTTCAGGAGGTCAGAGTGACCCGTGCCGTCATACTGAAACTGTGGATTTTTTGGCGACGCATCAGACAATTAGTTGTTAGTTTCCCTTTTTGTTTCCCCTTATTTAGTGTGACGGTTAGAAAAATCATCTTCTACCACCTTTTTTCAATTTGTTATTGAAGCTTTATGATGTTTACACTGAGTGAAATATTCTCATCCAAGACTATGATTTTATTGTTTCACAATTTTATCTAATGGAATTATTCTAGATGTCAGTGTTTGGCTGCACAGCAGGAGTTGGTAATGAGTGACTCAGGGGACTGCAGGGTTTTAGTAATGCTATTTTATAATAAAGGAATATTATTCATTTTACTTATATTGATTTGGTCTGTTACTGATTATAGATGTTGGAACTTGAGATTTAACAGTCAACAGTAAAGCGTGACAGTAAAGTGTGTGTGCGTACACAGAGGGTGTGGCTGAGGCTAAGACAACATAAAAAGCATGAGCAGGTGAGAGTGAGCACATGTACTTTTGCGTCGGTTACTGCGTGTGTGTGTGTGTGTGTCTTTGTGTATTTGTGTGACAGAGAGGGAGAGAGAGTGTCAGGGTCAAAGCGTGTGAATCCCCGGGGTGATGAGGGGTCTGTCTGTCTCTGATTAACTCTGTCTCCTTGGTCCCCGCAGACCGACGGCCTGATCAAGTCTCTATCACGGCCCCTTGCTGATAACGGCTCCCTCATTCCCCCGAGTCGCCCTGGATCACAGAGTGAAAAACAACACGGCTCCCAGGAGTCACACACACTCCGCTCTGTGTGTTGCTCAGCAGGAATAGGGAAAGAGGAATGTTTGCAAGATAAACCAGGATTGTTTTATTTATGCTTTATTTTTTTATATAATTGACGGTCTTTCCTGGTAGCTACGCTGTCAGTTTGTTGTGGATAACAGTGAGAAAATACCGGCCCGGCGCTGTAAAATTGATATTTAGAAATACAGTTTTGCTTATTTGTTTCCTGGAACTAATTTGGTTGCTAGGCAACATTGAGCCAGAGTAGAGTCTTAGTTACAGATTTGGTTTGGCTCAGCTCAGTTTGGCTCAATTTGGCCCGGTTTGAAGGCAGCTCTTACTCAGCCCTGTCCTACTGGCCCTCACTGAGAGCGATGATGTAGACTTTGTGGACTCTCCAGTTTGGGAAAGATAATGGAATATAATGTGCTAATCCTCAGATCTGGGGACCAGTTGACAGCTAATCCAGGGGAATGTGGTGGGATTGGAGCCCTGGCCAGACTCCCAGAACTGGAGGCCTCTGACTAGCTGGATCGCTGGTTGGCTTCACCCCTGGATGGTGAATCTGCTATCATAGCCACGCGTAAAAAACTCATATGCAGGCCCATTTGTGTGCGTATCACACACCCACACTCGTATGCAAATGAATACTGACTCTCAAAAAGACAGCGAGATGATACTGTATCATACAGAGCTGGAACAGCCTGAAGTCTTGTACCTCTGTAAAGCAATTTAAGTGGTCTCTCTTGTCGTCTTAATTGTTGGAGTTGTGTTTCTGTCCTTCCTCTTCACAATCCCTTTTAATCATGTTTATTTCCTAAAAGAGATCTGCACATCTTATAGTCCTCTTTTCTGCTGGAATTTGGATGTTCCTCAAAAGAGCACTTTGTTGAGGAATCGTGTTTGATTATAAGAACATGGCACATCTTTAGTAACTCAATATGAATGATTAAAAGACTGGAGCTTTGTGATGAAGAAAGCATACATATTGACGAGCGGGCAGGCAGGCAGGCAGGCACGCACGCACACACACACACACACACACACACACACACACGCACACACATTCTTGCTCACATTAAAGAGAGCAGAAGAATGAGTCTCTGTCTTCTCTGTCTCTGACACACACACACACACGCTCACACACACACACGCACACCCTTGCAATCACAGACAAACAGTCTTTCAGGAAGTGATACACTCAGCCTTGTTGTTGCAGACATTTTGCTTTTCCCCAGCCAGAGGTCACAACCCTGAACATCTGCGATTCATGCCAATCCGGGTGCACTGCCTGCGGAGTGTCACAGATTTAGTGCCACAAGTGCGTCATTCACATCGCAGTGCTTCACTGACTCCACTCGGCTCTCGGCTCACTGACGAGAGCTGTCATGATGATGGTTGAGATGGAGGAGTCAAATATGGGCATCTGACATTTCCTTTAGGAAGTCGCACCTCATCCAAAAATAGACCACATTCACAAAATCAGTATGAATGCATTTGGGAATTGAAACATTCTCTGGTTGCAGCCTCTTAAATGTGAGAATTTTCTATGAGCTTTTCTATTTTTTACCTATTTGTTAATTGAATATTTTGGGGGATTTGGACTCAATTGGGCTGCAACTAATGATTCTATTCATTATAGATTCATAGTTTTGTCCACAAAATATCAGAAAATAGTTCAATATGCCTATCACAGTATCCCTGAGACCAAGCTGACATCTGACTAGTACTCCAAAACCAAATAATATTCAGTTTACTGTCATATAAGACAACAAAAGGCATCAAATATGTGGCATTTGAGAAGCAGGAACAAGCAGTCATTTGGCACTTTTACTTCTTACTAATCAATCGATTATCAAAACAGTTGCCAATTAAATTTCTGTTCATCCGCAAACCAGAAACTCGAATAATTGTTTGAGCTCTAAATCAATTAATCTACATAGAAATATAATGAAAAGAAATGTTGTGGCCCTAATCTGATCTGTTCCCAGCATGCAGTGCACAGGCTGTGGATAGATGGAGGTGCACTGTTGGCTGTTGCCTGGGGATTCTTTGAGAGGGTTAAACATTTGTTAGGCTGAACCACAGTAACAGGTGGCACAAGGGGAGGAGCTGCACTCAGTAAACAACCGTTGATGGCCAAGCCTTTGTCTGGACTCTGTGTGTGATTTCGTGTGTGTTTTCCATCTCCACAACTCCCTGTGTTGCCATACCAGGTGCTCACTCGCCTAATTTAATGCCACACGTCTGCTGAAACCCTTCCTTCCCTTTCATAGCCGTCTTTGTCTCTGTCTTTTTTTTTTTTTTTCTTTTTGCAAAGACAGAATTTACTCATCCTGCACCGTTTTTCCTGCTTCAATTCCTCTCAGGTCTTTTTCACCCCCCCACCCCCCCAACATCCTCCACCTCCCCCTGACGCTCTTTCTTTCCTTTCCTCCCCTCTGTTCCACACTCTCTTTCTTACTCCTCCCCCTCTCTCCTTTTGCCTCCCTCCCTCCCTCCCTCTCTCTCAGAGGAGATTGATTGGGTAATCTGGCTGGGTGCCAGCAGTGCCCGCTTTCTTGCTTGGGGGAAGGAGAGAAGCGGGGGCGACATGACGACATGCAGGAATAATAATAACATCCATAAAATAGGCAGAGTAGGTATGGATGGAGGGATGAGGAGAGAGAGAGAGAGAGAGAGAGAGAGAGAGCGAGCGGGGGAACGGAGTCGACGTTGGCACAGCGATATCTTCCTCATACAGATTCTCCTGTCCATTTTCAGTTTAAATATAGCCTACACACACAAATGGCATGCCACAACATTGTGTCTCCATTTCTGTCCGTCTCTATCTGTCTTCCTATCTTTCTGCCCCCCCCCCACTCCTGCCACCTCCGTTCACGCCTGTGTCGTCTTTTAATATCAAACGGTGCGTGGAGTGCAGGCTGCAGGCAGATGGGCGTTGAGCGAAAGGACGCTGTCTTTGTGTGCCATTGTTTACCGTTGTTACCGTCTAAATGAAAAAGGCCAGTAGGCTCCTCTGTCTGTGTATACCTTTCCCTATCTGAGGGAAGCAACAAAGCCTGAAAGTGCTGCCCTCAAGCTGTGTGTGTGTGTGTGTGTGTGTGTGTGCGTGCGTGTGCGTGTGCGTGCGTGTGTGTGTGTGTGTGTGTGTGTGTGTGTGTGTGTGTGTGTGTGTGTGTGTTCGGCTGGAGGTCTGCAAGTGACAGAAGCAGAAGATCAAATATTGTTTATGATTCCCTTCCTCGCAGGTTCATTCTAGGCAAGCTTAAACTGTGCAGTGGTTTAGCATTTGATCTCGACCCTGCGAGCATGGGCTCCTGGATCAGTGTTTGACAGAGACAGACATGGAGACAGAGTCAGAAAGGCAGAGTGACAGAGGGGAGAAGAGAAGGGGAGACGGAAAGCAAGAGGGAGGAGTGTTACAGGAAGACAGAGGTGTCTACACTGGGGACTCTTTTTGAAGTCTGCATTTTTCAGAGTTTATCTTAGTTTAGGAGCTAGCTATGCATTGCAGCCTGCTAGCCAGAGCAGTGTAAATGCCATGAATCCGCCTGTGCAAAGTTATTGTAGGAGCCAAACCCTGCAGCGTTTACTTTCCCTCCTTGCATGCAGATTTCCATCCCAGTCCCATTTAATTTCCCTAACCCAGTTACCCATGAATGCCCTCTTAGTTGCAACATCATCATCCATAAAATTTAAACGAATGCTTTAAATGAATACTACATTCTGGGAAGTAGTGGCAACTCCTCGGGGCATTTGTTTATCTCTCCCAGTGAAACTCGGGTGAAAGCTGCCAATTTTGTTTCAGTTTAGTCATTTTCAGGAAATATATTGTGGTTCAATAATAAAAAAAAAAAAAAGGCAACATTCATCACTTGTGTGCCTCGACTGTAACCAGTTTACTGTGGAGAATTGAAGTGAGCAATTTGTCAGGGGGTTGGAAGTTCAAGGGCGACCTTCCGTGCCAGAGGTGTTTACGTCTGTGGCATCTTGTCTGTGGCGTTTCTCCTGCCAAGCTTGCATCTCCTGACTGTGCTCAGACATTAGCATGCACACATTCACCATCTCTCTCACATCTTTGAAGTACCCAGACACTGGTGACTCCCAAACCACATCCACTTATCCATTTATCCGTTGTGTGAAAAGATCCTGTCCTGCACAAAATGGCATAAATTACTGCACTTATGATCCTTCTGCTGTGTTTGCTTTTGCTTAGTTTGAACTTTCCTTTGGCAACCTGTGCTGACTTGGTGTTTTTATAACTCTTTGTCCTAAGTCTGGGAGGTGAGGGCAGAACAACCTGGTATAAGGTTATTACAAAGTGAGGTAACTTAGTGGAAGTTTTTATGTGTGTGAGAGAATTTGACTGTTTTACTAAGTAAATTTCAAGCAAGATTTTTTTCTCAAAGTGAAGCAACGCTGCTCGCCTCCGGTCGGCTTTTCCAGCTGTGGTGCTCCCTGTTCTCTCTTCCCAGAGCAAAGCTTGGAGCAGCACTCCATTACTGCCGTTCCTCATTAGGTCTAAAACACTGACGATGGTTACAGGGATTGTCAGACGGGTCCCAGGGAGTGAAACCTATCTTTAAACATACACTCCTGTTGGTTAACTCGGGCAGTTGAGAAGCCATTTCCTTCTTTTATGCCAAGTCCCTAAATTAAATCAGCTCACACTGTAGCGGCTGTAGTGGACATAATATGAGAAAAGTTAGATTTTTAAGTCAAGCTTGATTGCTGACTCTTGTACAGGTCCACAAGCACACATTAACTGTCCGCTGAGGGATTTAGTGTTTGGCGAACGGTGCAAGTTGAGGACAGAAAAAACTGGGATGTTGTGTGATAGCGTGAGACGACACTCTTAAGGCTGTATGGATTAAATGGTATTCACAAAAAAACATACTGTATGTACAGTATTTAATATTTTTTATATTACATGCAATATGTGCAAAAATAATCACAATAAAGTATAACTCAAGTTATATATGATAGAAGGTGTTTTAGGTCTTTGTACTTCACCTCTCCTCTGTTCCTTCGCGTTGTCTGCTTTGTTAGCATACCATGAAGGAATTTCTTCAGATTTGGCACAAATTTCCACTTTGAACTGATTAGAATTTGGTGGTCAAAGGTCAAAGGTCAAGGTCACTGTGACCTCACAAAACATGTTTTTGGCCATAGCTCAAGAAGTCATATGCTAATTATGATACATTTTCACACGGATGTCTAATAGGATAAAATGATGAAGTGATATATCCAAAGGGTCAAAGGTCAACTCCACTGTGACATCAAATGTTCTGCAAAATCACTTTTGTGGCCATTATTCAACGCTGTACCTCAGGAGCAGAAGGGGAGATTGTGACCATATTTCACATTTGCTCGGATACTGAACTGGTGACACTATTCTTGGCTGCCCACCTTGAGACTTTGGTGGTTGTGCAGATCTTCTGTGCTGGGACAGACATGGATTTAAACTACAACAACATGTAGAGTGTAAATTGATTGAAGGAGACGTAGAACCGTGGCACTGTACTTCTAGTCCTACATGTTGCTCGCTTGTATTTACATGTTACAAAACCACTGGTCACGTCAAACATAGAGGCCATTGGTTTAATGAATAGATTGTTTGAATCATAAAAATGAATTAATGCTGATTGTATCTGTCTTCAGATTGAACAGGTAACTTGAGCTTCACTCACTCTCTCAGTACAGAACTGCTTTTCTGCTTAGATTTTGCTGAGTTTTAGTTTCATCCTATTTTTTGGAGATTGTAACAATCTTTTTTCTAAAAGTCACTCGTGCCTTTTTCTTTTTTTCCCCCCCTAGTTTCTTTGTCCGAAATCTTTCTCCCTCTCACCCACACACTCTCCTGCTCTTTCTCCTTTGCCTCTGCCTCTCTTTGTGGCACTGGGCAGGCTTGTAGCTGGCAGACGTTGCAGCCTGGCACAGTGTGTCCCTGGCACAGCGGGTGTGTGTCTCTGCATGTGTGCGTGTGTCTGCTGTCTGCTGCACAGTTCTGCCAGTCCACCAGTCTCAAGTACCAGCTGGGCACCCAAACTCACAACCAAAATAAACTGGCCGCGCTATCAATGAGCCCATGGGTGGAAGCGTGTGTGCGCGAGCGTGTTTGCTTGTGTTTACGTGTGCACGCACACGTACACATGTCTATGTGTGTGTGTGTGTATTGCTGATCGGACACCCCGCTTATTAAGTCTCATTGAACTGAGTGGTGAAACAAACACAGTCCTTCCTCAGATGAATGCCTGAGATGTTCGCCTGTCTCAACTTTGCATTACACTGAAGCCCTCCCTGCGAGGATTAAAGACTAAAACAATTACAAAGCCTTATTTGCAATTTAAATTCTCCTAAATGCAGACTTAATCCCCATTTTCCAAAGGCAGCAATACTGAGAGGCAGAATAAGTGTGTGAGAGAGATCCAATTCAAGCCTCTGCTGGGGTTTCTGATGCTAAAATAACACTTATAAGTTATAGGGGGGATAATGAATGTGCTTTGAGCTGGTGGAGTTATATTTGGAGAACAGTTTGTTTCTGTTAAAAGCCTGTCTTTGTGATGACAGGATGAATGCACAGAATCAGCAGGGGAGTCTCAGTTTTTCACACCGTTTGTGCAAAGAGACGTACTCACATCCTCGGAAATATTTGCATTTTCTATTATTTGTATTTGTATTTTTATATTCACATGCGTGTGCGTTGAGGTGTCCTGATGGCGGGGGCCACAGTGAGCTTGCTTTACTGCTGCCCAGGGTATATTTACGACAGTGACTTTAATGCAGTGTAATGATTATTTTTATTCCAGGTACTTCCGCAGCCTGTTCGCTCTGAGTGGAATGACTCCCCATTGGCCCACTGATTACCTCTGTGGCTGCTGCCACACCTGGCTCCTTCAGCTCTCCTCTCTCTCCACCATTACACCTTCAGAACGTTCCCCCTTTTATTACTCCACCATCATCTGTTCATCCCTCTCTCTCAGTGTACCTTTACCCATATTCAACAATGGGCTACACCTTCAGTTTATTCAGTCTGTTTGGTCTTTTTTTCTGCTACAACCCCTTCATCATCTCCCCATGTCCTCCTGCCCTTCCCTTCTCCTTCTTCCCTCCGTCATTACACCTTCACTCCTCTACCTTTCCTCCACCTTTAGTGCTATGATTTCAACTTGTTGATTGTATCTACCTTCACACCTTCATAGCTTTTCTTTTGCTGCCCCTGCTGTAACACCCGAAAGCATGAAAACATGCTCTTACTTCTGCAGGTCTGTGAACGCACACCTCTGCAGGGTGTGCGTACAATATACTAATATGTAAGTGTACGGGACATTTATCAAACCAAAATGCACATGAAATAAACAAACATTACAAAAGCAGCAACATAGAATAGATTTGAAAATAATGAAAATCAGTTGTTACACTTTTTACACTTACCTTTAGCTCATTTTCAACTACATCACCTTCCTGCACTCACTGCTGATCACCTTACGGCAAATGAATGGTGCTAAAACAGAGCAACATATAAATGGATCATGATATATTTCTTTCTTTCCCTCCTCGCCTGAATTCCAATGTTTCAGGTCAGCGTGTTTTTATTTTCTGCCTCTCAAGTTCTGACAATAAAGGACTAATCTAATATAACTCAGAATCTTCCTCTTCTGCTCTCTATTTTAAAGAATTTCTCTCAAGGTTCTCGCTCTCATCCTGCATGTCCTGTTCCCTGGGTTCCTCTGTTATCTATCCTCAAATCTTATCTTTTGAACTTTCCCTCTTATTCACTCACAGAAGAAGAAAACAGCTTACGCAAACTGTGCTAGCAGTTAACATAACACAACACCTTTGGACCGATGCTAGTCGTAGATCTGGAGCTTGCACTCCCACACTGAGTACAAGTTGAACGTTTGATTTATAGACTTAATTAAAAGTGCGTCTAATGAGGTCAGTCATTTTTTAGTAACCTTCTGAAGCCATCGCAAAACTGCTGACTATTGACAAACTACTTGGGAGGAGCAATGAGTTAATACTTGTTGGAACTGTTTTTGATTTTTAGATTTGAGGCTCAGTTGTTTCATCAGATCTTTTTATATATCTTCAACAACTTCAGTTTGAGTTGGATGTTTCAGTGCTACCTTCCACCTTTCACTGACATTCAGGAGAATGACCTGTGTTGTGGCTTTTAACTGAATGCTTGCTCCAAAACTATTATGTAGATATGTGTTTAAAAAAATAGTTCCCCCCATCTGCTAGTCCTCTACACACCTGCACAGCCAGTGGCCAGCCACAACACTTTGTGCTCTCTGTTTTAAACCTGTGTTTAATCAGGAAGCTGCTCAGACAATGGGCAGTTGTTGTTGAACAGTGTGTTATATCAAAAATTATAGAAAAATGGGATGGAGTCACTGTCATTGTTTATTTATACCTAACAATATTAATCTACAGTATTAAGACATTTTCATGTAGCATGGATTCCCTGCAACACATATTGTTATATAAGCAGAAAGCTTGTTGTTCTTTTGGAAAGAAAATGTAGCACTGGGAAGATTTTTCTGTCCACGCTGATGTTCATGCTTCTTTCTTGGCCACTGTCACAGTTGCTTAGAGTTTATCTTTTGCATAGTAAAGACAATAGCGCTATAAATAGATGTGTTTGTATATTAGTGTATCTGTGGATGCATGTGCGCATGTGACTGTTTTTCCCCTGAGTGAGCTGCAGCACGGCTATTAGCCAGCTTTAAGGGCAGCACAGGGTCAGGGACGGCCTCTGCTGCCGTTTAGGGTTAATTCTTTGGAGAGGACCTGAAAATCCAAAAATTCACATCGTGTACTTAGTAATAACTGCATCGTGTGAACTTCCAACTTCAACTCCGCTGTCTGGATGTAAGCCTTCAGATCAAGTATTTATATCTGTCGTGATTAAGTCCAGTGTATAAATAGGGCAACACATCTGTTTGGACTTATTTAAGTTGAAGTGTATGTTCATGAATGTATGTGTGCGCGCATAGAAAAAGGGAAAGAAAACTACGTGCACATGCTTGCATACACTACACATGTTATTCCACTTGTGCCGTCTGCACTGTTTGATCTGTTTTCATTTCATCAGATCGTTTCTGTAAATAGCGACATTTCGAATACAGAGATCCACTACACTGCACTGCACTCTGTTGCACTCTGAAAAAGGTCAGCTTTCACTGAAGGAGTGTGTGCGACCAGCCGTCGCTCTGCCAGTGTGAGGGAGAAGAGAGAGGTTTCTTCTGAACAACTGGAGCAGTTCAGTTTGGTTAGATATACTATAGACTCCTGCTTTATGTTGACTTGGTTTGGATGATAGCTCGAGTTTCTTCCTCTCTATAAGAGAAGCAGTTCTGTGCTGTGCTGTGCTGTGCTGTGCTGTGCTGTGCTGTGCTGTGCTGTGCTGTGCTGGACTGAGCTGTCCTCTTCTGTGCTGAATTGTTCTGCTGGATGCTGTAATCTCTTCAGTGCATGGCCAGATTACTGTCTGCTCCATATTGTCTGGTGGCGGGCTGCAGGATGGAGAGACGGCAGGAGGAGGGGAGAGAGGGAGTGAGGGAGGGATGGAGGAGGCTCTGCTCTGATCTGCTGCTACATAAGGAAGATTACCTTTTTATTAATGTATCCATCTGGACGTTTACTATATTTGGTTGTTTGTTCGGTCTATTTGTTTGTGTTTAAGGATATACTGTATAAACCTTATGAGATTTCAATCTAGATAAACCAAAGCTGAGATTAGACATATGTGTTATTTCCCAAGAGTTGCCAACCAAATGACTAAATCACACTGTAATATAATTATGATTAGATAGTATTAAAATATGTGTTGAATTCCCTTTGTGACTAATTGTGTAAATTCATTGTGCTATTTATCCAGAACATGAAATTATTTTTAAAAATTGAGTGATTTCCAGTAAAGAAAAATGAAAGAATTTGAGTATTCATTGTGCCCCCCCACCCACCCACCCACCCAACCCACACCCCACCCAACCCTCCTACCACCCTCCACCCTTCCACGCGTCTTCCTCTCCATCTCTTTCTGTCTCCTGTGCACTCTGTGCAGAAATGATTTCCATTCCTGCTGAATTAATGAGGTTCTGCTGAACTGAGAAAAGGCAAGGGGAGTGTGCGCACACACACACAGAGGCAGACGCGCACACACACACAGATGCAAGCAGGGAGACACACATACACAGTCACACACACACACACACACACACTCACAAGCACACTCTACTATAGCCATATTTAAGTCTGTATTCACTCTCACATTTGCACACAGTGATTCACTGAAGCTCGGCCACTTTTCGCCGTTTCAAAGCACAAACAGTGTTTTTTTTTGTTTTTGTTTTTAACGTCAATTTCAGGAAATGTAGGCAAAGTTGGGACAACAATCACAAATGAAGCTGAACTGAATCAACATATTTTCAAGTAGCAGCTAGCACCACACACACACACACACACACACACACACACATACAGACACACACACACACGAACACAAGACACATACTGTATACACGTAAACATGCAGCCTCATGAGTCAAGCCCCATAGCTGGGCCCAGTCACCATGGTAACACACTGCTGTGTGTATTAAACACTACAGTGGTTTGGGACTGTTGAAGGTTGTTAAACACCCCCAACCTCTACACCATCCTCACACACACACACACACACACACACACACACACTCACACTCACACTCATTCACACACATTTACACGTACACAAATGCAGGTTTCCCCCCGTCATCCCATGACATCCTGTGTCTCAATCTGTAGAAGAACCAACCTGCACTTTGTTCCTCATTTTCATTAACTAATGAACTCGCACAATAATCAGGTGAACAGCCAAACAGACACAAAGCTCAAAGACCTGATGAGCTGACGGGCGGCTCAAGTCTAGTTCATGCATTGTAAACACAGACAGTAGAAACACTAGTGAAGGAGCACACAGTCAAAAGGATGTAATTGCGGTGCAAGCGGCTGTTGTTGTGTGCCAGCTTGCGCGCCACTTGAAAGCTCCATCAAGGATCGGCTGAACAAAGAGGAGCAGAAAGTAACGGCTGATTCTGGTGAGGTTCTTCCTTGTTGAGCTGATTTTTCCTAAAGCACCACTAATGTGTGGAGTTTTCAGGTGTGCAGCCTGCATGAGAGGAGGCACCAACACAGAGATGCATAGACCACATCCACATTTCACATAAAGCTTGAAACAAATGAGAACCTTTGGGCACCACTGGCTGTGTGCAAACTGTGCTTTCTTTATTTCGGTCTTGTTTGTTTTTCTTTGTTTCTTATGTCTGTCTTGCTTCCTTTCTTCATTAAATGCACATGATCAGGCACATTCAGCCGCACACAAAAAAAAAGCAACCTCTCTCCTTCTCCCCGCTCTCTGCTGTCTCAGTGTTTTTCTTTCCCATTTATCATCACTGAAGCAAAGGAACTGATTCCAATTTCATGTGTTTTCATTCCATTCCTCTATTTGCTTATTTCTTCATCCCCCTCTCTCTATTTTGATCTCAGGCAACCAGTCAGCAGTCAATAATCTGTTAAATAGCATTGATCGCCACCATTTAGTTTCCTGGCCAGCTACTTACGTTGTAAAGCTGATCAATGGCTTTGAATGGGAACCACCTAGATAGCGGATTGACTGCTGGGACGCGCACTGCAATCATATCATTTGTCTTCATTTGCTGTTCAATTATTTGTTGTAATAGCTGCTGTCAAAAACAGCCCCATGCTGGCCCACAATGGCCCACGGAGCCTAAAACTGTAGAGTGCACGCTGTGCCAACATCCCTGACTGTCTCCACTCACCTTGACTCTGTGCCCCCCTCCCCCGACCCACCCCCCTCCCTCCATCACATTGCAGCTGTATGACACCAGAGGAAAGGCATTATATAGTAAACGGCATGAGTTGAACAGTATCACATGTCGAAAGAAGTATGGGGGTGTGTTCCTGTGTGTGTGTGCGTGTGTGTGTGTGTGAGAGAGAGCTTGTGTATGAGGGGTGGTGGACTTAAGTGAGTGTGTGTGAGTTTTGAGTGTACACAGATGGTGTCCATGCCTGGACGTGTAGATGAAGTTTGACCCAGACTGGACTTCCTCTGCCCAAGAGCCCCTCCGTGAAATCATTAATCACTTCTTGTAGGACACGGACACAGCCACGTGTGTCCACATGTGTGTTTGCACTTGTGTCTGTGTCTGTGTGTGTGTGTGTGTGTGTGTGTGTGTGTGTGTGTGTGTGTGTGTGTGTGTGTGTGTGTGTTTGTGTGTGAGACTTGGAGTGTGTCTGTGGGAGAGTTTGGCTAAGTTATTTGGTAAATAACACTTTTTGAAGAAGTGTGTATTTTGGATGTTAGAACAGGTGAAAAATACAAAGATACAAATATCTGAATTAAGACTGGATTTCAAAAACGCTATTTGTTTCTAACAGTATCTATGCTGCATTCTGACGGGGCTTGGTGCATCATCAGTGGCACATTTGCATTTTCCCTCCAAATGTTTCCTTTTCACCTTCTATCACCAGAGGTGTTTTCTGAGCTGTGACAGTACAAAAAGACCATGTTTACAGTGAACTCCAGTGGTCAGCATCCTTTTGAACCATGAACCACAACAACATTTGGATGCATTTAGAGACATCTGATGAAAATCTGATTAAAATTATCCACTTTTCTTAAAAAATCAGAAATTTGAAATGATAAGACTTTAAAAAGTAATGACACGAGATGTAACCTGTGTTTTGTTTCTTTGTTTTTTTGTTTGTTTTTTTTTTAATAATATGACACAAGGAAATGCAAATTCATTTTTGTGTATGTGGACCCAGAACCAGTAAAATGTTCATGTGCAGTTTGACTTGCTAAATGACTGAAAAAATCTGTTGTTTAACGACATTTTAATCAAATAATAGTTGCGGCTTTAGTTTTAAGCTCTTTTATCGGACTCGAGTTCAACTCTGATTTTTGTCTATAGGCAGCTGCACTGCAGACAGGGCCTGGTCAGCCTTTTCCACTTCTGGATCATCACTCAGTTACAACCACTCTGTCTTATCTGGCATCAACTTCCCTCCAACTTTCCTCTTTTCTACTGTACCTCTGTCTTTAAATCTCTTTCTCTCTGCCTCTTCTCCTCCTTCTACCTCCCCTGGTTTTATTGGAGAAGGAGTGTCCCCCTCCCCCTGCTTGTTTGAGGCGGCCTGCTCATATATCATAGTCTCTCCTCGCAGGATATCCTCCCTCTTCCTGTCTCTCCCCTCTGTTTCTCTCTTTCTCCCTCATTCTCTTCCTCTCTCATCACTCCGCTCTCTGTCAGCTGGGGGGTGGAGGAGGGGAATACCTGTTAACTCTATTTCTTTTCAGCACTTCAACACTCTTCCCATATACCCAGAGGACATGCTCCCACACACACATGGATGATAATGTTAGATGTCTGCACTTTACAACACAGAGGAGCGCAGCTTCACATGATTTAGAGTCGGTTTGGTTAATTAAATATCAGTGGTGTTGTTTGGAGTTACATTACCAGAACTCAAGTATGACCTGAATCACTTTTTACACCACTCGATTAATTCTTTTTACTTGACTTAATTTGGTTTATAGGGACACGCACTGGATCTCTGAACTGTGTTTTAAGACTTGAGATTTAGTGCATTGGCATGCAGAATGTCAGTACTCTGATTATTGAAACTGTCATGTACACAAATTGACTTGTTTATCTTATTTGCATTAAGGTCATAATTACATCATAACTTGATTAACAGGGCTGAGGCGCTCATTTAGATGCTCATCAGTGTTTCAGATTACTCCTGGCATGTGTGCAGATTTGTCAGAGAGGTTTGAAAAAAGAGCACTGCGGCCGGTGGTGGCTGAAGGATGAAACATTTTTACTTTTTGGAGAAAGCGTGAACTTACTGTCTCAAGTAATAGCACTTGCAAAAAGGTTCTCTGTAAATGTTACTGCAATAAGGAATAAATATTAGTTTAGTTCTTCCAGACTTTTACCATGAGTACCATTCATCTCAGCTCGGGCCACTGTGAAAGTTGCTTTATTGGAGACAGTCCTCTAAAAGAAGATAGAATAATATAAAATAATGTAAAAAGCAGCCTTGGTGTTCAAATGCCTAATATAACTGATGTTTACATTTACCTGAATTTTGTTGTCTCTCACAAGCAAAGGTAGAAATAATGTTGGTATTTAGAGATCAGGGTGGATGTTTGGGGGCACAGAATCTGTGACTTTGACACAATAGGCTGCTGTTCACACCCAGTTTCCCACAGGCAACTTCTTCCTTTAGTTTAATCTAACCTTTACTTGAAGCGGCATTTTATCTATATTTTGATAATGGCAACACATCAAATGGCAATGTGAAAAACTCAAAGCATGAGTCCATATGAATACAAATGTTGCTGGATGTTTGCCGAAGGTGTAAATTAGCAAGTTCAACATATCAGTGTAACAGATGATTTCATATTAAACTTGTTTTCATTGCCTCAGGTGACAAAAAATATCAGTTGTAGCAGGTTTAAGGCAGGAAGTACATGCATGGACACCAAATTGCAGGTCTAGCATGGAGTGACTATCAAACGAGTTGTAAAGAGCAGGTTTAACTGGAGAACATTAACATAACAGAAATGTTTGCTGGATAGCATAGATCGATATTACGTTATTATATTTATGGGTATTATATTAGCCATGATAGCACAGATCCCGCATGCTCCATTTAGAAGGCATGAGTGACCAGACAACACCGTCAATCATTTTTTACATTCAGTAGGCGCCAGCTTCACATCAACATTGCTCATTCCTTCACTCATTATGTCCTCCATGTTTGATGTTTGCAACACTGCTGATGAGATTTGAACTAAACTTGAGGGGATGGCACATTTCACCACAGATACGCAGCTTTTTCATTATTGAACTAGTTGGCCCAACAGGGGTTGAGGATGGTGGGGGTGGGGGAGTGGGGGGTGGAGGGGCTGCAACAATTGGTCAGAACGAGATAACAGTAAGGATTTGGTACCTATTGGCCATGAGGGGACTGTGTCATTTTCTACAAATATCATACAAAACAGATTTCATCATTACATGAATGCGAGGGCGTATTTCAACATGGTTTCCTGTTTGGTTCATTTTATTCACCACAGAACTGTCCTTCATCGCTCCCTCTCGTAACACAGTTTATTTGACTCTCATTCGTCCTTAATATCTTTCCTTTATGAGATTCATTATTCACTTCCTCCTTTTCATACTCCTTTAATTCAGCCCTGCACTGCCTCTCTCTGTCTCTCTCTCTCTTTTGCTCTCTCTCTTTCTCCTGCTTTCTTTCCTTTTTTCTACACCTTGTTTTTCTCTCTCCATGCCCTTGTTGTCATTTAGCTACTTCCCCTAGCTCTGCCCTCCTTCTCTTTTCTCTCTCTCCCCTTCCTCTATCCCTCCTCCTTTGCTATCTTACATTTTCTCTCCCCATCTCTTTCTCTCTATCCATCCTTCTGCTCTTTTACCCCCCCTTTCCTCTCCATCCCTCCATCCCTCCCTCTCTCTCTCTCTCTCTCTCTCTCTCTCTCTTCGGCTGAGGACAAGGAGGTGAAAGCCAAGCGGATTACAGTGGCAGTTTAATCTGGCTGACCCACCAAGGGATTGCTCTCTACTTTGCTGTGAGGCTGCAGGGCTGGAGGGCAGCAGGACTGGGTGGGTGTGTTGGGGGGAGGAGGGGGAGAGGAAGGGGAAGGAGACCAAGTTGTAGGGGGGGATGGGGTTCGGGTGGAGCAGTAAAGGAGGGAAGGGAAGAAGACGAGGAAGAGGGAGGAGAATGGGAGCGGTTGAATTTGGGGAATTTTTCCTGTTTGTCTGAAACAGAGAGCTGAAATGCTCTCCAGGACAGGACTGTTTGTGTGCACGTACACACATACGTGTGTGTGTGTGTGTGTGTGTGTGTGTGTGTGTGTGTGTGTGTGTGTGTGTGTGTGTGTGGGTGTGACTGTGTGATGCCAGAGGTGGGGGAAGGGCTTTGGTTGTTATTAAGAGATGGAATATTAATGCTACTTTGCCTCTAATTTCTTTCCATCTGTCATCAAGTTGTCCTCTGTGTGTGTGCCTGTCTTAGTCTATGAATAGATACTCTTCAGACATTAACAGACAATTAGTCTGTTCCGGGTTTCAAAGACAAAATAAAAAAACGTCCTTGGTTTGATTTTTCTTTTCTTTATTCTGAAAACATCAAAATCTCATTTTACTCCATCTTGTCAAAGTCATTCAAACTCACGCAGCTTTTATCCACGGTTAACGCCAAGACTGAGGCCTCGCCTAATTTTTTAGTTCAACGAGCATCGTACCACATTCTGTCTCTGTCGGCTGCAGGTCATTTGCGTTTGTTTTTTATTGCTATTTTTAATCTCTTGAAATTTGAACATGAAGAGCGAGGATAATGTGGCGATTAACAGTAGGGGTGCACACAAGGACTTTGGTTTAGTTTCAGTAGTGGGGGGAGATGGGTTGGGGTTGCGGGGGGGGCACATGAAGTCAGAGGTTATTCAAATATAAAAAAGTAAAAAAGAGAATATGTGAACGCTGTTTCTTCTGTTAATGTATTTATAGAGCTATAGCAAATAACACATGATTATGAAACCGGTTATCAAGGTTTGCAAGTTAAGACTAATAGTAGAAATATAAATGCTAAGTAAATCATTATTATTAATACACGCGACTGCTATTAATATTTCAACATATCTAGTTTTTGTTAATAGACGCTTTAAACAACTGTGAATAAATATAGATGCATTTTTTTTCTTTTACCTGAAAACGTGCAGAGGTGTTTGCAGATGTTTTCCAGCTTGCAGATGTTTTCCAGCTTGTTCCAGCTTCCAGTTGTGTCTGTAGTCTATCTCTCTGTCTCATCGATCATGGGGCGGGACAGTGGGCTCCATGTAGCCTGAGAGGCAAAACTCAGGGCAGAGAAAGAAGACTAGAAAAAAAATCAGTTGCTCTATTCTCTCATTTGAATTTTGGCAGCTGGACAATAAGAACATATTGTTTAGAGAGATTTTAGTGGATAAACTGAAAAGTGAAACTATAAAAGCCGGGGGACAAAAATAAGATTTCTCCCCATCCACAAAGGAAATTCCACTCATGAGTTCACACATGCAGAGTCCCTCCAGCTTTTAAACACACACTCAATTGAGGAACACACACACACACACACACACACTACTGGGTGCGCTGGGTCCATTTTGGAGCAACCTTCTCAAATTAAAAATGAACTTTTCTGATACTTTAGTTAATTTTGACTGTTGACAGGACAGTTGTGCTAAAAACAAATCATGTAGCATGGCCTCGAGGCCTTTCCCTCATACGGGCTTTTTCCTCCAGTAGAAGCTGATTTTGTTGTGGCAATGCACTGACTGTGAGTGAAATGTAATGTTTCAGTCAAGAGGTTCGGCCTTGAGCAAACAGGATGTTGATAGTTGTTAGAACACAGTGTGAACGTAGTTTAGTGACTTAACCTGTGCATCAAGTAGCAGCAGAGAAGAAATGTCCGCTTACGATAAAGTTGGACATCAGCCTTGAGCTTGAATTACAAAATGACTCGGGCGATGTTGTGCTGTTTTAATGTCCTAAATGGCTTGTTGTACAGTGCTGAACACAGCACGGGGGTCTGAGGCAGGCTGTGTCTGCAGCTCTGTTTGCCTCTACAATGCCTTTCATGTCCCTCATATCAGCCTTCCTTTCATCAGTCCACCCCTGCTGTGCCGTTTCGGAGGAGGGGTCCAGTCGGCGAGCCGGATTAGCTTCCAACTGGTGCTTGTCCAGATTCTGATTCTGAAGGGGGGCTTAACCAGCCTCGCCTCAGAAAAGACGAGAGGAAGGAACAGGAGGGAGGGAGAAGAGAAGAGGAGAGGAAAGGGACTCCTGTAGGGGGGGACGCTCCTCTTCAGTTGTTTACCTTGCAATTAATGTGCTGGATTGTCCTGTGAAAAGGAAGAAAAAGTCAAGTGTGTAGACTACAGAGCAATAGGCCACCACTGATACAGATACAGGAGCTGATGGGGTTCATTATACAGTAGGGAGGGCCTGGGGTGCTACTCAACACCTGCTCTATTGGAATAGACAAACACACTGTACAGCATTAAAATGTATAAAAGTAAACCCCCATGCTGCAAGTGTCGTGGTCAGGGCACAGGTGATGGTATCGACCAATCAGCAACAAATGCACCCTAGAAGTAAATGAGCTAGGCTGTGTGTGTGTGTGTGTGTGTGTGTGTTGTTCAGTGGCACAGTGGTTAACACAGGCCTCCGAGCTGCTGTCATCATTGCGCCACCCTGCGACATGGCTGCCTGGGGACCTTATTTTAGGCCACACCAGGTGCAAGTGTTTTGGGCTGGTTACATGATCTTGGATGAATGTGTGTGTGTGTGTGTGTATGTGTGTGTATGTATGTGCGTGCGTGCATGTGTGTGTGTGTGTGTATGTATGTGTGTGTGTGTGTGTGGGGGCATATAAAGAGCTGTGATTGTGTGCTGGGTCAGGCCTGTGTGTGTCTGGAGTCCAGGAAAGGTCAGAGATTGGGTGGAGGTGCCAGGAATAGGGGTGTGAGATGCCTGGGTGTCTACAGGGCCATGTGAGACACACACACACACACACACACACACACACATATAAACACATAAACACGCATGCATGCGAGGCCTTCAAACCTGAAAACACAGCAGAACAAAAGCTGGTCAAAGTGGGGCAGTTTTGTCTCCCTCCCTTCTCCATCTATTTCTCCTCCTCTTCTTCTCTGTCTCTCACATCTATCCCCAGCACTGTTTTCCTTTCTACTCCTCTCCTCTCCTCTCCTCTCCTCTCTCACGTAAACACGATGCTGCTTTCTGGATCTGGGATGCCTGAGGGACAGAGCACAGACAGGAGCCCCGTCACCATGACAACAGCTTCTCTGAGCTGCCTGACACCCAGACGCCATTGGCTGAGGGCTGTTGGGGGAGGGGGAAGCAGAGAGCGAGAGAAAGAAGACTGCGAGAGAGAGAAGCGAGAGTAAGTTAAGCAAAGGGTAGAAAGAAAAAGGGGGTGTAAGAGGGGGGAGCGGTGTAGAGAAAAGGAGATAACAGAGGCAAACGACCCCATTTCTCCTCATGGGGCTGTGCGGCCTGTTCATGCTCATGTGCAGGTTTGATATAAAGACGGGGAAAGCAGAGGAAGAGGTGGGAGAGAGGGCAGAGAGGAGAGGGAGGGGTGAGGAGGAGCAGGAGGCCAGTGTGTGTAAAAGGCTGTGGAAGCATGTGTGTAAATGATCTTCTCATTGTCATATAATCACGCTGCTGGTCCAGGTGTGTAAGTGTGTGCACACATCTGCGTAATTTCTATACAATCATAAATGTGTGTGTATATGTGTGGCTGCATGCTTGTGAGCCCATGAGCCACGCATGTCACCGCTTCCAGTTCATATCAGTCTTTTCTTCAAATCATGTTGAATTAGCTTGTATTCCTCCAGACCCTCACACGTACTAAACTCCTTCCCTTATGGCCGTGTGAACTGTAGTCAAAGCTTTTGTTGTGCAGCTTCCCGCTCATGACATGCGTACAAATATTGTTTAGTAGTGTCTTTACTACCATGCTCTGTTGATACAAAACAGTGGCAAAAAAAAGTTGCATATAAGTGAAAACCATTAACATATTTTATCAATTCCAAATTTATAATTGGTGAAATATAATCTGGTTCTTTGCTCCAATTTGAACCGGAAGGATGCACAACAGCCGCTGATGTTTTTATTGTTTGCTGTTGTGATTTGATGGTAAAAGTATCAGAATTGGAGAAGTCTTGGTTCCGTCTGGTCGCTGATGTGGCTTAAATATTTTCCTGTGTTTGCATTACTGTACCTGCAGAAAAGGCTGTGAAATGCAATGCACCATGTTTATGTGTAGCTTGGCAGCCTGCCGGCACTGCTCAGAGGGGAAACAGCAAATGAAAAGTGTGTGTGTTTTAGAGCAGAGGGAGAGGGGATGTGTGTGTGTGTGTGTGTGTGTGTGTGTGTGGTGTGTGTGTGTGTGTGTGTGTGTGTGTGTGTATGTGTGTGGGCGCGTGCGTGTGTGTGTCTTTAGCTCCATGTGTACTGGGCCTTCCTGCCGTTCTGTGATCACTGGCATATTTAGACTAATCATTGAAGACGGTTAGCATGTGTCTCCATGAATATGATCTCGGGTGCTGCATGCTGTTTGTGTGTGTGCGTGCGCATGCGTGTTTTTGTGTGTGTGTGTGTGTGTGTGTGTGTGTGTGTGTAACCACAACTCACACAGGAGGCATAAATGTCTCAGGCTGTGCTTGCACACGTGTTGGTGGATTCATTTTGCAGGAGACAGAGTTTTACTCACTCACACAAACACACACACGCACACACTGAGAGAGAGCGGGATGTATTGAAGAGAAGAAGGGGAGAGCAGTGAACGAGAGGAGGTTGCTTCTAAATCAGAACCAGAAGTTGAGACAGAGTGACGGAGCAGAGGCTCAGATAGGGGGTGTTGGTGTGTGTGTGTGTGTGTGTGTGTGTGTGTGTCTGGGTGTGTATGTAGGTGTGTGTTGCAGTGCTGCACAGCCTGGTCTGGTCTGTTGGGGTGTGGAGGTGAGGAGGTGAGGGGCGGGGAAGAAGGAGTCTGACTTGGATGGGGCGGGGGCAAAAGGGGGATGTGGGGCGTTCAGTGTGTTAGAGAAAATAATCCACCCCCCCGCCTCCAAACAGGAGTGAACAGTAAGCATGTTTCACCTCTGCTATTAATCCTTTCTACTGACTGGAGACTCGGACCAAACACAAAGAACAGAGGAATCTTCTTTCTCTTTCTTTAAATCTCTCCATTTTCTTTTTCACCTTCCCTCCGTTTCTCTATGCTTCCCTTTTATTCGCTCTGTTTCCCCCCTTCTTGTTCTCTTCTCTGTGTTGCTATCTCTCCCAGCCTTTATCTTCATGTCTCTCTGTGTGTGTGTGTGTGTGTGTGTGTGTGTGTGTGTGTGTGTGTGTGTGTGTGTGTGTGTGTGTGTGTGTGTGTGTGTGTGAGTCTGTGTGCCTGTCGTCCCCTCTCTGGTTCACTCTCTGTGCGTGCCAGTGCTGTGCTATGCTGGCTGAGACTATGCTGGGGATATTTCTGTCAGCCTCTATTTATTTATTGATGGCGATGCTGGTGAGACTTTGCCTGCCTACATGCGTGCTTGTGTTAAGAGAAAGTGAGGTGCTCTCTGGAAATCTTTACCTCCTCTTCCCCTCCTTCATTCTCTCCTCTACATGACTTCTGCAGAGTAAATATTTGTCTACCTCCATCCTAGTGACAGTGCGGCGCCGACCCAGGAAGTGTTGGCTCTTTTGACCTCTGAACAGCCGGATGTTGAACTAGCGGCTCCGCGCTCTCTGTCTTGTCTTGTGCAGAGGATTAAAGGCCGGTGTCACAGAGATGGAAGTTTAAATCATCCTTGAAAGAGCACCTCCCCGACGCGGCTGTGTCTGACAACAAGCTATGGCAAGCTATCAGCCACGCTGCCTGGCAACCAAAATAGTTCCTGGAAGCAAGAATGCAAATAGAGCACATTAATGTCAGATCTCATTGTGTGTCAGGCCCTGCTGAACTCTGGGAGCCTGTCGACTGGTGGTCCAGAGGTCAGCAGGTCTTACCAAGGCAGTTTATCTCCCAGTGGGTGGGGTGGGGGTGGGGGTGGGGGGTTGGCAGAGGTAGGTGGGATGGCAGGGAGGGACGAAGCAGGCAGGTATGATTGTAAGCTGGCTGCCCCCTGGATGAATGACCCTCCTATTCCATTACTCTTATCACTGTCGACCTGGTATCTACTATCTGATGCTGCGTTCATGCAATGTGAGCAAATTGGGAAGAACTGGAAAACGTCCCACTGTTACAACCTAGGCGTGTTCAAGTCATGTGTCAAAGTCTGTTTTCTTTTCAAACCGTGTTTCCATAATATTGCCCTCCTTGGTTAAGGTTCGAGCTAGAGTTTGGTTCAGATTAAGGAAAAGCTGTTTTTGTTTAGTTTGATACTGTTTACACATGTTCATTAATACAGATTGATGAGTCTTTCTTTATTTTCTTTATTCAGAGAAAACACAAGTAGACAATCACAAGACGGTGTCTTCATAGCTGCCATAAGCCCGTGTGTGGTCACAGTTGGTGCGTGTCAGTTTTGGCGTAGCCTACAGCATACAGCTGTAGCTGACACTATAACCCATAAATATAGAACTATAAATCAAGCTTAATTGGAAACTTGTTGTTGTGGAAAGATGTTGACATAACCTAGATATTATTCCAAGATATTTACCCCTTTTGCTACCACTCTAATCACAACAGATGAAAGGAAAAGTAGCCTAAATTTATCAATTTCTGTCGCATTACATACAGTTTTTGTGGTGTTTCACCTACACGTTAAATAAGATACTTTGTTTTTAATGAACAGACTGAAGTGTATTAGTATTGGTATCACTGGAGGTTATTTAATAGGGAGCTACTTACTACCTCTCTTAAACAATTTCCTGGGGAAAACCCAGGACTAGGAGCTTGACTTTCAGTCGCCAGCGCCTAAGCTCTGGAATAGTCTTCCACTAAGTTTGAGATCCTTGGACTATGAGGATTCTTTAGCTTTTAACTGGTGTCCTATATCTGTTTTCCCCTTGTATTTTTATCTGGTATTTTGATTTTAATTCTTTGATGTGATTTTATTCATTTGATTGTGAAGCAGTTTGTGAGTAGTGTCTGTGAAAAGTAGCATATAAATAGGCTTGCTTGCTGCTGCTCATATTTATGGTTGATATGATGTGGCATGAATGTAGCATAAGTTCACACTTGAAACACCTGACTGAACTGAAAGTG
This sequence comes from Seriola aureovittata, assembly GCF_021018895.1. NCBI lineage: Eukaryota > Metazoa > Chordata > Actinopteri > Carangiformes > Carangidae > Seriola > Seriola aureovittata. Next base: position 9,195,553 of record NC_079369.1, on the reverse strand, counting down.
CTCATAGGTAAACTAAAGTAATAGCAATAATAGTCAAACAGTTTTTCCCTCTTTTTCTGTGTTACTTAAAGCAACCCCCCCCCACTCCCCCCATCCCATTTTCTCCTTATCAGTTCCCCACAACAGTGCCAGCACTCTTTTTCTCTTACACGTCCTCCCTTATTTGGCCACTCTTTCTCGTCATTTGTTCTCCCCTTTATTCACCATCATTTTCTTTCTTCTTTTCTAACTGCTTTTCTTATTCTTCTTTACATCTTTCCCTCCTTCTTTCTGCCTCTCTCCCACAATTTTCCCTCCTTCTCCTCAATGTGCCCCTGGGCCCTCAGAGTCTCAGCAAGTCCCACAGACCGTCCATTGTCTTGGGAATGCGGTTTGCTGTCTCCCCTCACCTCCTCCTCCTCCTCCTCCTCCTCCTCCTCCTCCTCCTCCTCCTCCTCCTCCTCCTCCTCCTCCTCCTCCTGTCTGGCAGGAGACAGGGTTAGGTGGTGTTTGGCTCCTGGGTCCTCAAGGCCACTGGGTTTAAGGACTTGAACCTGACTAACCCAAGGACCAAGACCAGGACCAGGACAGCTGAATAGGCTAAACTTGGCATTAGACTTGGTGGAAATCTAAACAGTTTTAAGAGAACAGATACTTGACATGTGTGTTTGTCTGCTGCTACAAGCACGTCGAAGTGGAAGTGCTCACCCAAGCATTATTTTTTGTCCTATACTCATAAGCGTACTTCAGCCCCTTATTCTCAGGGAAAATGTGCCTGAAGATCAGATAGCGTCTTCAAAGACAGTTTTTTGTTAAGTTATTGTGTTCACTGACGGTTTTAACCTCCTGATATGTGTTTTATCATTACATGAAAGTCATTCTTACAGTTTATGCTGATGCTTCATGTGAATTTCTATATTTATCAAAATATCTGACTCAGATCGCATCAGTTGTGACTTTTGAGGAGGAGGTGGTCCACATGGTGGTGCCTCTGGGATACAAAATGGAAATGGGTAGTGTGTGTCTGCATGTGTGTGTTTGTGAGTGTGAGTGTGTCTCACATGCCCAACCCCCCAAAGTCTGGCGCTCAGGAGGACTGTTCCTATGAGAATGCCTCTTCCTGCCTGGCTCGACACACACACACACACACACACACCACACACACACACACACACACACACACACGCAGAGACACACAGACACACGTGTACTCTAAAATAGAAATGGGGTGAGTGGATCAGACTGGCGTGTGATGGTTTTAAATGTCTGGTCTGTTTCTGTTGGTTGCTAAACATAAATGTGGGACACACAAACTCTGCTCAGTGGACGGGTGAGAATTTGGACTGAATGTCAAATGTGCAGGCGTTCATCTATTGTTACAGTAAAACAGAAGCAAATTCACTCGAAAGCTGTGACTGGACTTTTTAGTCTGCTCAGCGTGTGTTTGTACTCAGTTCATATTCATTATTACCACATTATGCAGGATAATATATGATAATTCTTTTACTGTTTCCAGCTAAAGACGTCTGACTTCAGCTTTGAGGTCCACCATGTTGCTTCAGGCGCTATGGAATGTGTACATCCTGACTGTAATTCAGCTGGCTGCTCTCTCTCGCTCTCTCTCTCTCTCTCTCTCTCTCTCTCTCTCTCTCTCTCTCTCTCTCTCTCTCTTTTTAATGTTCACAGTATACGGTGCCACCACTTCCCTCTCCTTTTCATCTTGCACCTTCTCAGCTCTGCAGAAATAAAATCCAGTTGCGTGAGCATAACATGAGAAAAAAAGGGAGAGATGGAAAAAAAAAAAAGAAAAAGTGAGCGGGAGAATATGAAAGAATGCCAACGAATAAGGAGGAGGTAGATATTGCTAACAAGGTTGCCAGAGACTCTTTTCATTTTTAATAGTCCCGTAGGAGGTCTGGCTGATAAAGTGTTATGTTATATTATTAAATCTTGGCAAAGTTTGAGCTACAACAGATTCCAACAGTAGCAAGTGTGAAAGTGAGTGTGTAGGTTAGACAAACTGCATCTTTCAGCCTGCACAGACACGTGCGTGTGTTTAAGATTTTCTGTAGGAGCCATGTTTTAAAAAGTTCCTTTACAGCTTTTATACTTAAGTAATAGGTTAGTGTAGATAAATATGAAACAACTGGCAAGTTTTTCATTCAAACAAGTTTTCATTTTACTCATCCCGACCCCTGTTTGATACCTGGTCGTTCTGTGTTGGGGTTCCCTGCTGTGGTGCAAAATGACATTAGATGCAACACACCGCATCGCTGACGGGATATGATCAGAAGACATAGCAATTGCATGGTCAGTGTCCTTGTGGGCATTCATTGCTGAAAGCAGCTCTACATTTTGCAAGATGGCAAAAGTTGAGCCAGGTTCAACTTTTTTGCCTAAACGACACTGGGTTGTTTTGGCACTCCACGGCGTCGCCAAGACTGGCCACATACAAATAAATGAAATGGCTGCAGTTTTTTACATGCACGGCTTAAGTCTGTCTGATCACAAGGATGTCCTCAACATGACACGTTCTATGTCCACATAGACACTAAGATTATCCTATCAAAAAGGGGAGCAGCTCACCATTCAGTTTATTTACTTTGTGTCACCACAGCTCCATGTGCTAGTTTCTCTTGTGGCTGTTGTGTTCCCTGCAAACGTGCAGATTTGATGCTAACGCACTCTGAACTCTGGCGTCTGTCTAATGAAAATATCTTTCTAGTATTATTGTCACATTCGTGTGTTATATGTGTATTTATATTATTATTTCCTAAGGTGTTCCTGAGATCAATGAAAAATTCTGCAGATTATCATCTTCCTCTGTGCTCTCTCTAATTGCCATTTTCAAAATCGTTCTAACATTTTCCTCAGGTCTTACTCTATTTTATCGTTATGAGAAATGTTCTTTAATATGCTAAGCTGTAAATGCAGAGGAGGAAGAGGAGGAGACAGAGATCTAGCAAATATTTAAACATACAGAATGAAATTATGAATAAGTAAGTAGTGATTAAAATATCAATGGTATCTGTGATTTAGTGTAAACAGTTTGTAGGATGTAGGAACATGAACATATAAACACATTAATATTTGCAGAGATGTAAATGTCAGCTGGTATTGCTCACCCGGTAAGGGTCGTAGTGTGTAGTGCATATACATACACACCTGAGTATGAGTTTGTGTGGTTGTCTGAGAGTGTGTCCATATACTTGAGTGCTCGTATGTGTGTGTGCACTTACATCAGATGTGTTGGTGCTTTAAGGAGAATTCCACTATTGGATCCTAGTGCTGTTATTTATCATCAGTCTGAGATGTTCAGTGCATTCCTGGCATATTTTTTAGCTGATGGATTGTTTATTATTTACATATGCTTTCCCTCAACTTTTCCTAGAATGATATACAATCCTGAGACAGCAGCCGTAAACCTGTTGATTTTCTCCTTTTTTTTTTTTTTTTTTTATGTGTAGGAGGCAAGAGTGCAAGTGACAGTGAAAGCGGTGGAGGAGGTTGAGGTTTTGTAGCTGAAAATAGTGAGCATCTGGCCTGGTTGGCAAAATGTGACATGTCTTTTGGCTGCTTTGCCTTCTGGTCTATGGAGGCTGAGCAGAACTTATCTGTGCTTCTTTTACAATGGATTTCTGCCTGTATGATTGTTGAACTATGGTGTAACGGGGCAGCTGATGCAAGATAAGGTTGCTCTTTGATTCTATTCTATTCTATTCTATCCTATTGATTGTAACCGGGCACTTACTGCACATGTTTCACTCTTTGAAACATTTAATTTACATTTGGCCTAAAAAGCCATGAAATACATCTGGAAATGCAACACACATCATCATTTGCAGCTTGTCAAAAGTGTTTAAGGGTGCTTTTCCGTGTTGGTGCGTGCCCTCACCTGTGAAGTGGCCTTTCGGGGGATGATCTACCTGCTACGTCCTGATCTGCAGCCCTCTCTGACCCGCAGAGCGGCGCAGTGACTGAAGCCCTGTTGGATACAGACTCATCTTATGAATCAGTGAACAAGAGCCGTGGTAACTTGACACCAGCCAGTTATTTCAGAGGACAAGAGGGAGATAGAGCATGATAAAATCATTTTCCCTGACTCTCTCTCAAACGCTTACACACCTTTTATTCTTCTACTGTATTCTTAAAATCAGGTTTTGTCACCAAGCTCCAAGCATTCTATTATTCCCTAATTAGCAGCATTAATAATCTTCAATTAGGCATATAGCTTTGAGTGCATGTATGCCTCTTTCGTTCAAAGTGTGTGAGTGCGTGCGTAGGTGTGCATGCGTGCGTAGGTGTGCATGCGTGCAAGCGTGTGTGTGTGTGTGCGTGCGTGTGTGGACAAGCGTCATCATGACAACCTGTCCTCTGGTTCTCTTGTGGCTTTCCACCCAACACCAACTGCCTAATGAGGGAGTGAAAGACCACGGGCAGAGGGGGCGGGGGCTGCATATCGGTGTGTGTATGTGCACTTGTGTTTGTGTGTGTGTGTGTGTAATTAAAGAGCAGTGCCAGCAGGGGGGACCTGTGTTAGAAAGGGTCACCAGAGCGAGCAGCAGGCCATCGCCAACCTTTGGTCATTAACTACCGACACAGCCAATAAAGGCTTCTGGGTGTGGGTGTGTGTGTGTGTGTGTATTTGTGTGTGTAAGGAAGCCAGGTATTAAATTACTTTACATCAGTACATATTTTGACACAGTTAATGCATGTTTGTGTCACTTTTGTTTACCTTATAGTAAAGTCATAAAGCTCTGAGTAGTATTGCGTTAAACCCTTCCTCCTAGTTTCAGCAGTCTGGTCATTGTGCTGCAGCTGCAACTGAAGAGTAATCAGTTGATTTAATGATTATTTTCTTGACTGAGCATTTTAGTCCATGAACTGTCTGAGAAATTGTAACGGACACCATTTTCAAGTCCAAGGCCACCCTTGCAGATTTACCGGTCACAAAAACTGTGCACAACTACAGCAAGTACAGAGGTCAAAGTTGAACCAGGGAGATGGTTTGTAAGCTGTGCTGGATGTCTCTAACTGACAGCTACTGCTAGACTGGAGGTGTTTTAAAATCCTACACTCCCAGATCTCAGTTTAACTTAACTCTGTTGTTCAGTGTAGTGATTTCCAAAAAGAATGATGAAAAAACGTAATTACAGTAAACAAATCTGCTTTGGATCGAAGTGGAAATAAACCACAATTATCCTTCAAAAATCAATTCACAGTTGTTCTTATGTGCACATTAAAAGTTAAATCTGACTTTTAATCATGTAAAAACAATTTCTTATTTGCATGTTTTTCTTTATTTATGTCAGGTTGTTTTGTCTCTCATGTGTTGTGGATCCCTCAATTCATTCTGTCAGCTGCCATCCAGCCCACAGAGAGCCACCACATCAATATCATGTTTACATGAGGCACGAATTGACAAGCAGAATTGTCTGTGTTTTGTCTGTTTGTTTGTTTCATTTTAGAGCAGTTTCTTTTTTCAGGTGTCTGCTCTTGTGTGTGCATATATACGTGCACAAGTGTGTATGTGTGTGTGTGTGTGTGTTTGGCATCTGCACTCAGGAGTGTGTTGTCTCTCCTGTCAGGTAGTATGTGTGAATTGCCATAGGTTGATTGGTTAGACTGAGAGGCAGCAGCGGGAGTTAGGGCAGGTGCTCTAGGGCAGCAGCGGGAGAGCCGGGTGACATCCCCCAGCCACGGCAGCTTCCCTCTGGGTTTGCAGCTCGGAGCAGTGCCTGGTAGCTGGGAGGCAGCTCCAGGCTCCAGGGGCCCTGACGCTGCGAGGAGATGATTCAGAGAGGGGAGGAGGGATATGTGTCTGTGTGTGTTTGTTTGGGCTTGTGTGTGTTCTGTAGGGGGATCCCTAGCAGATTTGTTTACCGGTAATTAATTCACCTGATTGACATAACAGCTGCCAGAGGAGCATATGTGTGTCTTTGTGTGTGTGTCTGTTGTATGTACATCGCATTCCCATACATGCATACTCACCATGTGTGTTTGCATATTTCTTTTGCATACCTGTTGTGCGTGTGCGTGCTTGTGTGTGTGTGTGTGTGTGTGTGTGTGTGTGTGTGTGTGTGTGTGTGTGTGTGTGTACATGCCTGCACAGGGAGCGGCTTTTGCCATCGAGGGCATTTCCATGTCACAGGGTTCAGAGTTGGGTTCCTGGCAGAGCAGCACCGTAGCTCTCCGTCTTCCATCGATTAGACCCGTCTGTCGGCCGGCAGCCCTGCTTACACACTCCTGCCTCTCCTCTAATCTTTATAGAGTTGACTTCACTGACAGTTATTGGAACACTTGAAGCTGAGGGGAGAGGAGGAGAAGGAGGGGTGTGACAGAAGGACAAATGGGGGAGTTGGGAGGACAGGCTGACGGCGATGACAGTCAGGAGAGGTGTGGAGAGGAATTCCTGGTTTGGTTATGGAGATTACAGAGATGTGTAAAGCATTGCAGGCCTGATGAAACCAACAGATTGTCTGCAAATCAGTCAGCAAGCCACAGATACTACACATATAGACACACAATGGCATAACCATTCATGCATGAACACATCTATACCTACATATCCCTGCTTATTCCTGCACAGACGTCAGCTTTAACAGAAGTATCAGTGTTTTTTTCTGATTAAAATTCACTCTTTCTTCGCAGCCCTTGCACATCAAGGACAAGTTCTTTACATTAACAGCTTCCACCTGTCTGTTTTTTTCAGCACTATTCACAATTTGTGCTTTGTTGTGTAGCTGTGGAGCAGACAGAGAGAAAAAGAGAGAATGAAGAAGCAGATATAAACAGAGGAATGAAAGAGACACAGAGAGCCGTTGTGTGAATAATGTAAGCTCATGAAAGAGTTGGACCGGACTCTGTGTGTGTGTGTATGTGTGTGTGTGTGTGTGTGTGTGTGTGTGTGTGTCTGTGTCTGTGTACATTCATGTGTTTGGTTGTAAGGGCATTTTGGCTGGTCCTCAACTTCAAGCTCCTGTTTGAGGGTAAAGAGTTGGTTTTAGATTAGAATAAAGTTTAGGTTGGTTTAGGCATTTATGTGTGATGGTTAAGGTTAGGGTAATGGGCTAAGGATGCATTATGTCAATCCGTGTCCTCACAGCTAACAAGTGGCAAGTGTGTGTGTGTGTGTGTGTGTGTGTGTGTGTGTGTGTGTGTGAACTTGTGTGAACTTTTTAGCTCAGAGACTAAGGGTGCCCATATGGACTTTTAACATTTTATGTGTTCCTGTGTATGACGGATACACAGAGACAGTGTGTGTGTGTCTGTGTCTGTGGTTTCTTTTTTTTCCTTTTTTTTTTTTGTGGGGGTTGCTGAAGAGGACAGACTGGTCAGGCTGAGCTCTTGCACACGCACACACTCACATATTCACAGACACACTCACACAAGCACTAACAGGTCGGGATCAGTGTTGTTGTGGCCAGCAGGTAGCAGTGTGTTGGCCTGCTTGTCTGGACCCAGATAACAGCAGATCCATTACCCCCTGGAAGCCGAGGTCTGATCACCGCACAGATAGAGCCTCTCACTCACTGTCTGTGGGCCATCCAGCCAACCTGCTAGCCAGCCTCCGCCATAGAGCTAAAGAGGATCACAACCGGGGGGCCAAAGGAGAGCAGACCCCTTCTGTTAGAGGAAATTATCACAAGCCTTACTACAGAGGGATTTTACTGTACAGTAGATGCATTGTTAATGGCTCTGCATACAGTTTGAATATGCAGACTGTTGAGAGCTTGTGAGAGTAAGATACCTTAGCTCACAATATTTTGAGCATAAACTGATTTGTTATCAAAATTCAGGTGTGTGTCACATTATTAATTAGTCTTTTCCCAACCATACATGTGCTTTGTTTTTTTTTTATATATATATATATATATATATATATATATATATACGACAGCTCTGAAAACAAGAAAGACGATTTGAGAGAAGATAACTGCTCATTCTTTAAAGGAATGGTTTGGCAATTTGGGAAATGCTTTTTTGCCGAGTTGGATGAGAAGACTCGTGTTGGCAGCTGGTTAGCTTACCTTAGCATAAAAACTGTAAATGGGTTTTTTTTGTTTTTTTTTAATCTGTAGTGTAAAAACGACAAGCTCCCAACCAAGAAGTATTCCCGCATCAATGGCTTCATTCTTCTCATCTAAATCTCAGCAGGAAAGCGTATTTCCCAAAATATCTAACTATTCCTTTAAAACGATTGCTCTTTGATTTAATAGACATTCATGGAGCTGAGATCACACCTTTCAACTCGTCTTCAAATTGCTCACGGAGACATAAAAAAGGCTTCAATGAGTTTGCCCCTCCTTGGGCAAGTAGGAAAAATGTAATTCTCTCAAAAACCCAAACTAACCCTTTAAACATTAACTAAATACGTACAAATCAGAGCCGAGCTATACGGCGAAAATCCTCTGGAACGGATGCAGAATTAAGACTGAAGATGTTACATCTGGAACAAGCAGGATCATTAGTTAAACATGAGCTAGAATGAAGATAGCTCATGTAAAGATTCGTTTGAAATGAACAAAGATAATGCCATGGAATGTAAGCCTGATTTTTAGTGGATGCTTTCATGGAGGCGGAGGAGTGTGATGGAGGAGTGTGTGAGGAGTTAACACTGTGCAGGTATTGTGTATCAGGTTTGTTTGTGCGGAGGGAGAGAAAAAGAGGGAGATCGCAGTGGCAAACAGGGCAGCTATCAAAAGCCACAGGCTGCTTTAAACTCCATCTCTGTTTCTTTTTCCTTCGTCTTCTCTCTCTTTCTTTTTTCATTTTTTTTTCTCTCTCTACTGCTCTCTCTCTCTCTCTCTTTCTCCCTCTCTCTTTCCCTCTCTCTCTGCTCCCTGGCCATGCTGATGATTGACGGCCTGAGGGTTTTAATGGGCACTGGAGAGCAGGCGCTGAGGTCGGGGTTGTCATGGCAACTAGGAAAAGGGGCCTTTTGCTGCTGCTTCACCTGAGTACTGTGGAGCCTCGTTGGCTGGCTGAGGCAGGCAGCCACACACACACACACACACACACACACACACACACACACACACACACAACACACACACACACACACCACACACTCGCCACACATACTTACATGCCAGCACCACTTCCATTCATTCTTCCTCCTCTCCCTGAGATGCCCTACCGTTCATCCTGCCATCTCTGGCCTTCTCTCTTCCTTTCTTATTTTCATTTCTATCCTCCTTTTCTCTTTCTCTCCACCTCTCTCTCTCTCTCTCTCTCTCTCTCTGGTTAACTGTGTGTATATGTTTGTATTTGTGCGTATGCATGTGTGCAAATATAAAGCATTTAGCCTATTGTTTGCGCTTCCCCATTGTCCAACAAGATCATAATTCTAGGGTCCGGTTGGGGTCAGACGTGTCTTAAATTGCACTGTGTTTGTTGGAGAACGTGCAAAGTTGCTCCATCCATCAAACCAATTTCACTCTCATTCTAGTATGTCTACTATACAGATGCTTGACGACTCAGGACACACCTGTGGAAAACAAATCCAGGCATGCCTTAATAAATGTTTAAAAAAAAAAAAAAGGATCCAGTCAGACAGACGCATCCCAGTAGACCCTAGTAGACCAAACACAGAGAGAAGAGTAACTACAGCTGTTGTTGAAAAGCGACACATTTCACTTTTTCCCTGCACTTCACGGTTCACACGGGCCATCTTCACTCCAAAAACACATTTTATATCTCACAATGATTATGATCATAACCATACCTGATAACGGTTGTGCCCAGATCCACTGAGGTATTACACATATTCACACACAAACACACACACACACACACACACACACACACACACACACACACACACACACACACACACACACACACACACACCTGAGAGCAACAATACAGTGGGAACCAGCTCCATTGGAATGAATATGATTTGGACAGGGTCTGACTGAATTTATTGGCATTTGAGCCTGAATTTGATAATGGATGATGTAACAAAGGACCAAATCAATCAAACTGGTGGTCATTGCTACCACTTTGCACACATCCCAGACCACCAAGCCTCAAGGACCCTAAATATCAGCTCGTATCAGCTGTGTTAATGTCCGTTTATTCGGGTTAATCCAAACCCAATGTTTGTTTTGATGACCTGCCTCATATGTGAAATGTTGACTTATATACGAGGCTGCATCTGTCGTCAGTAGACCGTGTGTGATGAATAAAACTCATTCATAACTTTGTGGTGCTGGGGGCATTGCCAGCAAGTTAGCTGTCTCTAGATCCCCTTGTCTTCTTCCTCTCCATGCTTGTCAACTGTCGAGGCTGGGAGTAACTGACATAGTACACACACACACACACACACACACACACACACACACACACACACACACACACACACACACACACACACACACACACACTTCAGCAGACTGTTCTTCACTGTCCGACTGCATCACCCTTTAAAAGATCTCCATCTCTCTCTCTCTCTATCTCTCTCTCTCCTGTTTGCCAGCTCCATCTGTTTAAATGTCTCTCTCTCTCTCTCTCTGTTCGTCTCTCTGTCTCCTCCTCCTGCTTGTGTCTGACTCCAGTGGATGTCCATGTCCACGCTCTGAGTCTCTTATGTTTTGTTCAGAGAGTCCCACAGATTCACACCCTCTTACCAGTGCAGTGTGTGTGTGTGTGTGTGTGTGTGTGTGTGTGTGTGTGTGTGTGTGTGTGTGTTGTGTGTGTGTGTGTGTGTGTGTGTTTGTGCATGCATGCTTGTGTGTTCTGCCTCCTGGCCCCGGGGTCTGTTAGTTGGTGTCTGGGCCATGCCGGTCAGCCGAGGGATGGAGGGATTGTTTGCTCTGGAAGTGAGTGAAGCTCTAGTTACAGTGGGGGAGGGGCAGGAGGAGAGCACTGTGTGTGTCTGTGTGTGTGTCTGTGTGTGTGTGTGTCTATGATTGTTCAGCAGAGAACAGATTTTATGAAGGTGAAACCAGGATATTACAACTATTAATGCTTCCTTGGTCCCTCTGTGATTGTGCAACAAGTCCTCTAAAGTAATCAACATAATCATTCATATGAGCATTGTCTGATCTTCCGCCTCTATGGTGAAGTTATGGTTATGTTTCAGAAACTAAAACTACTCGGCTAACGTGAGGGAAAGACTGTGGTCACAAAAAAGGAGAAACCAAACCTCAGTGCGTGGTGCTGTTTTTTATGCCCCCCCAGACCCTTGGAGGAGTGGAACAACATTAAGCTCATTCTACCTTTGCTATTTGAATTATCTTGGACAGTCATTATTCAAACAACCATAAGAGGTCACTTGAAAACATGAAGACAGGTTGCTTTAAGTGTCTGAACATACAACCAGTACAGTTGTCTTTCCTCTGAGGACAGTGCATCAGCACAGAAGGGGGTTTGTAGCTTTATAATCCCTCTTCCCCAGTGTTGGGAACATCCCGTAGCATGTAGTTTTGCTCCACAGTCAAAATGTGTCCTCATTGGTACTTTCTCGTTTCCTTCTCTCACTGCTCTGGCCATGTGTGAATATCGAGCTCTGACAAAGCAGTCATGACCAAACACCGACTGTCAGCCTCACCGCCCGAGAAGAAAAGCAGAGCAGCAATTGTCACATCTGTCTTCTCCCCTGAGGTTGAAAATCATCATAACTGAGAGCAAAGATGACGGAAATACTGCCAGAAATATGTTTAGAGGCCATATTCAAACAGGGGTTGCATGCAGGAATGAAGGCTGTTGTATAAATCAAAATTTTGCATCAGTGAGAAGTGGGACTAAATCAGTGCTTGGAATTTCACAAAATCCTATAAATTATGGAGGTGGGCATGAGGTGGTATAAAAAATGTGCTGAAAGTTGACATTGAACACTGACCAGAATGGTCCGGTTCAAAGATGATGTTGAAAGGAAATCAGATGTTTGACATTTTATATAAAATTAATATAAACATGTTTTTTGTAGAAAAACATCTATATTCTTCAAAATACAGTACTGTAAGGCTACTGATGTATTTGTTGTTTTGATATCAGCACTGAAAAAGTGTTGACATTAGGGACTGACACTGCTCAATTAGAGTTGTGCAAATGTACAGTTTGCACATTGTCACACAGTTTTTTGTTCAACACACCAGGTTGAAGCACATAGAGAGGAATGGAGTAAAGTAGAGCAAATGAGAACGAGTCTGAAAACAGTCTGTCTGCTACGTGTTTGAGAAAGAAACATGAGTTGTTCATTTGTATGACTCTTCCTGTTCATAACCGTCTGCAACTGACAGCTTCTCGCCTCATTTTCAAGTTCAGCTACAGTCCGGAGAAGGTACGATCGATTTGGCTGTCTGTTGCATCGCACAAATGAGTTGTGGGAGCAGAAGGCTTTAAGTCGCCCCTAAATCTGCATCTTCACAAGATAGTCTTGTGTCCTTCATCAGATAATTTATCTCTCTAACCACATAATCATATCTTCATCAGTTATCGGTAATTGCTCCATTTGTGTCCAGAAATTCAGCAAGTGTAATCAGACTTGGAGGTTTTTCTGGGAAGTAATTTCTAAACACTTTTTCTATTATTTTCAGCAAACACAGAATTATTTTAACACCTTGCTGATTGCTGTTTTGTTCCACAACTGTTCTCTGCTCCACAAGTTACTGAAAATATACTGTTTTTCTTTGCTCTTTTTTCAGAGTGCGGCCGCTGCCCCCAGTCCAGTGATGGGAAACATGCCACCCAATGATGGCATGCCAGGAGGACCCATGCCCCCAGGTTTCTTTCAAGTAAGAAAAATAACTTTCTCGCTGACTTCATCCTTCACCCACCCCCACCTTCACCCATCACACAACCCTGACAAGCCCCTTCACCCCTCCCATATCCATCGCTAAGCCTATCCTTCTGTCTCCTCCTCCTTTTTTAGCCTCTTTAGCTGTCCTAATCCCTGTCCAGATGTGTTCCCTTCTCTGTCTCTCTGCCTCCGTCCCATATGTCCATGCTCGGGTTGTTAACTCCTCGTGCTCTGCCTGATGCTGTGGACGCACTCACAGACTTTTTCTGACACAATGTACTTGCGCAGATGTCAAATGTTGTGTTAGTAGAGAGAAGAGGAGAGGAGGGGAGAGGAGAGGAGAGGAGAGGAGGCTATTTTTTTCTGGTTTGTGTTGCTTCACTAATTCCTCCTGTCATCACTGTTCTCTGAAGGCTGTCTCGGAGGCTGACGAGGTCACACACACACTCTCTCCTCTCTCTCTCTCTCTCTCTCTCTATGTTTTCATCACTCTCTCCTTTCTCCCTCGTATGCAAACACACACAAGCCTTGTTTGACACCTCGACACACATTAAACTAGTAGAACTTTCAAAATTGAGGTTTGAAAATATCTGCATCTCCAAAGATATTCACAAAATTGCTGAAGGTGAGAAGAGAACTGAAGAATTATATTCACTTAAAACCTGCCATATACCTACACAGAGGTTGTAATTAACCTACCGAGACAATTGTTTTAAGTGAAAGTATAGCTGCACTCCGAAGTCAGTTGCAAATATTACATTTTGACACATACCATTGCTAATCCTAGCTTCGATAGATGGCTATGTCTATTTTATAGGACAGAACAGGCAAAAGCCTTTTGATTGAAGAGACCCTCCTTTTAGATGAGAAGATCAACATCATTCTCGCATCTGTATGGTAAATATGAAGCTAGCGCCATCAGCAAGTTAGCTTAGCTCAGCACAAAGACTGGGGAAACAGCTAGCCTGGCTCTGTCCCTATTAGCATCTCTAACACTCAATGGCTAACCTACCTCATTTGTTTAATCTGTGAAAAACAGTATTAACATGTGGCTAAGCTAACCAGGCGCTGGTTGCAGCTTTATATTTACTGTACGACAGGAGAGTGATATCAATTTTCTCTTTCAACACACGAAATGAAAGAAAGTGAATTTTATTTCCCCAAATGTCGAGAACTATTCCTTTAAGTGTGATGGCAAACACTGCTGTCCTGACTCTTGAATTAAAAATGTAATTGTGCTGAAATTATAAATTTCTTAATTAATGTATCAACAGACAATGAATTGCCAGAAATTTGGATAATTAGTAAATACTTCACTTCATTTATCAAGCAAAAGTACCAAATATATGTCAGTTTCACCTTCTCAAATTTGAGGATTTCCTGTTTTTCTCTCTTAAGTGAATATCATGGGGCTTTTGGCCACTGGTTAGACAAAACTTGATTGATTTAAGATTGTAGATGTCACCTCAGGCTCTGAGAAATTGTGTTTTTCACTATAAAAAATAATCAACAGTCTGAACAACAAAAGACTGAACATTTATGTTGTACATGTTTACTCTTACTGGGTGTTTAGTTTGCTTGATGTCTAAGTACATAAAGTGTGGAGCTGTACAGCCATTTGCCTGCATTGTCTTGTACTGGTTGATTGGCAGCATGTCATCGGCGGTGCAGCTTGTGTGTGTGAGTGTGTGTGTGTGTGTGTGTGTGTGTGTGTGTGTGTGTGTGTGTGTATGTGTGTGTGTGTGTGTGTGCTGGGGTCATGGAGAATGTTAATGATGTATGAGCAATGTGCAGGGCAGGGGGAAAGCTATCTGATGGTGTTGCGTGAGTGACATTGCTTTCCATAAATAGACCCTGTGTGCATGGCAGACAGACAGACGGATAGACGGGCAGGATGGGCAGAGGGGAGACACGGAGAGAAGAAAGAGGGGGTGGATGGTTTCTTTTCAGCAACGCAATATTCACTCTCTTCTCTTCTCTTCTCTTCTCTCTGCTGAGCTCAGCTAAACTGAGCAGCAAAGCCAGCAAAGGTGAAGAAAAACAAGAAAACAAAAGAAGGTGTGAAAATGCTCCAAACTTCACATCAGATTTCCCTAATCAAGCGCACAGAGCTGCCAGAACAGCAACGCATTTTAATGTGTGGTAGCATTTTCATACGGCATCTTTCAACTTCAGCTACACACTGCTGTCCTAGGTGGCTGACATTCACTCCCTGGTGGACTAATGGCTGCAGTCCTCACTGAAAGTGCAGGCTACTGAGTTTTCTCTAGCTCATTTATTCGTTCAGGTGGAGGGGAAGCAGCTGTTTTTTTTTTGTTTTTTTTATCATTCCCTCCCACATATTATTGAGATTTTACTTATATTCTCGCCTCACTTCTCACAGTCACAATGGAAGAAAGGTCAGTCGATTGACAGTGTGAAATTTCCATGTTTGTAGCTATAGTGTGGAAGACTGAAATCCCTGAAATGTTTTTTAAAGTGAACAATGTTCTCGATGTAGTATTGTGAATGAATTGTATTTAGTAAAAGGTATAGCTACAGTCATTTCTCGTCTACACTCCTGACTGGCTTTCCCTCGCCACCTTTTCCTCTCTCCTCTCTCCTCTCTCCTCTCTCCTTCGTGCGCCTGGCTTCCTTCTCCATGACATTTCCTCACTCTCTCCATTTCCCTTGTCTTTGAAACTATTATTTTGCTCGCTCTCACACACACTGCTTCAGTGACACATGCTTACTCACTGACTCTGTTGTGTGTGAACTGTTCACGTGCACTCCGGGAATGTGTGTGTGTGTGTGTGTTTTGCAGAAATTTTTCCCAGTTGCACTAACGCTGTAATTAACATAAGTGACCCCAACACTGTTATTGGCTACAGTCCTAGGAGAGAGGGATGAGGGGCAAAGGAGGGACAGTGAAGGAAAATAGAGGTGGAGGTATGAGGAGGAGGGCGCCCGCTCCCATGCTCCCCTAATCTGTAGCTCACAGGACGAGGCTGACATCGGGCTCCTGCAGAGAAAAAAGGTAGATAAAGAGAGAGAGATGCGATTTGGGTAGGGAGAAAATGAAAAGAAAAGGAAGAAGTGGCTGTGGTGTATACATATGGCATATAATCCTCCTCTTCTCAGAGAAAGTCCATTGCTG